>NC_084666.1:13611057-13911307 GCF_028389875.1 Rhea pennata | reverse complement strand
TTAGAATTTGGAAAGGTCTAAGCTTTTAACAACTTATCTTGTGCTGGCCAATGAAAATACTATGTTGTTTATATTGTATATGGGGGGAGGGTTTGCAAAGTTTGAGAATAATACAAAGAAGCAGAATGATACCTAGCAGCATGGCATTGTGCTAAACCTCAATTAATGGTACTGGGATCTATTTTGGTGTCTATGAAATCTCATGCTTTACAGTAAAACCCACACCACGGAGGGATGGGTTTGCTACGTGACTGGCAGAGTGTATAGCCTTGCAACCACTGCTGTACGCCACAGACCGCTGGTTCCTCTTACCAATATGCAGGATATCTGCTGTTTACTACACAAATAAACTATTAAGAGCTCTAACTGTCCATCCATCTGACTAGTTTCAGGGCTTTCATTCTCGAGAAAGGGTTAGGACATGCCCATCTGAACCTGATCAGGCAAAAATTTGAGGCCAATCCACTATGGCTTTGATTTTTATTTTGCTGTCGGTTTATCATATTGATAAATTCAGCAGATGGCATTTTGTAGGAACTCATGACCAAGTCTGCAACATTTAGCTATGCGTGGGCCATCAGCTCCCTTCAGCTGATTGATCTTCAGGAATCACTTTGCACTGCTATCATTACTGCTTAAGCACGCTGCAGACAAGGACATTTGTTAGTAGGTAGCAAAGGCCATTTGGAGAAGGGTATTCTTCTTTTCACTGTGCTCTCTTTCATTGATTTTGCAAAGTTTCAAAGAAGTCTGATGGAAGTCGGAGGTGATTCAGAGTAAGTAATAGCTCTATAAGCTCCCTTAATCAGCCCTTGTCAGACTCCTGTGTGGTGCTAGGCAAGTACACGAGGCATGCTTTGATTAGGTGCTCGCTAAGCAAGTGAAACTTAAATCAGTTCATCAGAAAAGAAACTTCATATTGTGCTATTTAGGATTCATGTCAGAGCCACTCCAAGCCTTTCATTTTATGATTTAGTTTGATAAATTATCTTTATGATTAAACCAGTATGCTCCATCAAAAATTATAACAGCTATTCTTTGTGCTGACCGTTCTAAGTGATAGACCACAAATTGACCGTTTTATCATGGATAGCCTTTTCAAACTCACCACTGAGGGATAAATTAAAATGGCCTGAATTTTGGAGACCTGGAACACTTAGCAGTGCTATGCAATTAGGTGGTACCTATTATTCAGCAGATTTCTAGAAACCCTACTTAAAAGCTTTTCCTTCTACATACAAAATGCTGTCTTTTACAACATAAAAAGTTACTGAAATTTGGGCTGTGTTGTTTCCATTTCTGTTGATGTTGGTACAGAGACAGTCCATAATGATATGGCATTGCTAGAAAGATACAGTGCCAAAAACATTGGAAGACAGAACTCTCAAGAGGATTTTAATTTATTTGTTGAAAAAACATTAACTGGAAATACATATTAGATACAGTCACGGGATGCACTGAAGAACATTTTGATGTAGCACAAAAATGAGTTCATTCATGTGATTTGTCAAGAAAGAAAAGGAGATAAAAATCAGTGAAAAACTGAGTTTGCTATTAGAAAAAAAAGAAAGGAACAATTATGGAAAAATAGAAAAGGATTTTTGACTTTGAGTTGTTGAAACTAAACATGTGCATTTGTTTATTATACAAGCCAGGGAAATATTCCTGACCTTATCGCTTGCCCCTGTTTAAGTTAGCATAGATGTCCTAGCTTGGACATTTGCTTAATTTTGAAATGCTCTGTATTTCTAGTTACTGAAGCCTTGTATGAAAGGTGGTACCGGACCATACTCTTTTTTCACCTGTAAAGAGTAGTTCCTCTTTGCCTAGGCCAGAAGATTTCACTGCCTCTGTGACGTAGATTTTCAAAACTTCCCAACACTTTGAGTGACTATTTCTAGTTGTGTGATCTGAGGTGAAGAGCCCATGCAGTTCATATCCTCTGCTTCCTTTAAAAGGAGCAGTGTCTCCTAATGTACCGTTTACTACTTACTAAGGAAAAGTTGTGGTATAGTCTAGTGGGAGAAAAAAAGCTACCATAAAATTCCATGACAACTATACCAATATCAATTATGCTTTAAAATCCAGCTTTTAATTCAGTTATTTTAGATTTCCAGTTCTATGGACAGCAGCAACTTTCTGCATCGGAGTATGGTCAATTAATCCTAGTTTTAATAACACTTCAGTGAAATTGCTGATTCCTTACCAAATAGCTTGCTGTCAGCTGTACTGAAAGGCAGGTCCTAACCGGTGGAGGGTGCTGCGTTACCCAACCCAGTATCAAACTGGTAGAGTAATACATTAATTATCAGCTGAAGAGAAAGTCAGGCATTTCAGAGGAGGGATGTTGGTGCTGGACATTCAGAGTAAGGGTAGCCGACAGCGAGCATGGCTGAGGGAAGATGCTGCAAAGACCTCACTGAGGCTTCTGGTCTTAAACCTCTTTGTCACCCCACTCAGAAGGGCTGAGGTAGAAGCTGGTCACTTAAGCTTTAACTTCATAGGATCATAGGATAATTAATTCATGTTGGCAGGGATCTCAGGAGGTCTATAGTCCAACTTCCTGCTCAAAGTAGGGTGAGCTGTGAGGCCAGACCAGGCTAAAACTGTTGAAGGCATTCTTTTGGGCAACTCTGGTAAAGCATTCCTCCATTTTGTCAAAGACTTCTGTTCACAGGGATCCACCTGTAAGACCTACTGATTGCACCACTTTTCCACCCACTCTTTGGCAGACTTGCTGCCGAATATGTTAGCTTCACTACTTAAAAGCTGCACTTCCACCATACAAACTTCCACTGACTTCACTCTGACCATGCATGACAGCAACTACAAACCTCAGACGAAAGAATCTGCAGAGTCAGGCCCAGTATTAAAACTATGTGTTTTCCTAAAAAGCCTTTGTTTAATAGATGTTGCTAGAGGAAAAAGATCTGCAACTCTTATTCTTACATTCACTCTCTCACTTATGTTCACGTGAATGAACCTTTTCAGGCAGGATTCATGTATTTAGGTAAGTGCACAGGGATAAAAGATGTAGGAGATCTCATCGCATATCTGAAATTTTGGTAAGAGAGGATATGTGCAAAGAGGATGCACACAGCAAAGCTTACTCCAAGCTTTCAAGACCAAATCCTATCATCCTTGTGAAGAATCTTCCCAAAGTAGACCCCAGCCTGCAAGATGGCTGTCAAGAGATGAAATTCAAATTTTAAAAGATTATAAAGAGTCTATTTTAATAATAACCTTGAAGAAAATCAGTGCAATATTTTTTAGATTTTTTATTTGCTTTAATCCCTTAAGTGTGTACTCAGAATTTGTTCTCCTGACATGGTTATTTCTTACAGCAAATTAGAACATTATGTTCTGTATTTCCCAGCTGTAGTTCTTCAGAGCTTGGCTAAGCCATGTTTATTGGAAGATCTACTTTCTTCCTGTAAAATCATGCTATGGCTCTGAAACCGAGAAAGGAGCGCTTGAGGCAGGCAAACTGCAAAGGTCTGTCATACAGGCCAGAGACCTTCATCTGGACCTAATGTCTCAGATCAGAATAGCTTTTAGGCACATTTGTAAGATTTGTATTTTACAGCCTTGTTAAATTAAGAGAAAAGGCCTTTTGGCTTCAATCGGGCTGAGATGTTGCTCTACGAATAAACTAGTACGTAGCATACTGTCAAGGATGTTACACCTTCTGTCAGTGTCCCCTCATCTTGTGAAATGGGTGCTTATAGAGGTTTCCCTGAGGACACTTAAATGCAGCGAGTCAGTCCGCTGAATCGCATATATTACTAAAACAGGGGGAAAGCACTTTTTTGCTTTAAAAATCAGGGGGCCGAATACTCTGTGATCTAAGGAAACTATCATCAGCTTAAGGTGAGCAAAAGAGCACTTTTCAATAAGCTTCAAAATGCTGGACTCAGCGCTGCAACAAAAAGCGTATTCAGCTGATCTGGTTAATGTGGAGTGAGTTGATGCTGAAGCTTTCAGACCCAGCAGATACAATAGAAGTGGATAACTCAGTCAATGAATTAGCAAAACAGCTGCACCATTCTACTAGTGTTGCAGACTACATCAATAAAGTGCTTTTGTCTCTTCCCTCACAAAAATCAAATAGTGATCCTTCATATTATTACAATGCTAAAGTTGGGTAAACAAATGTGGGTAAATAAAGTAAACTAATGTAACCCTTCATTGCTAAGTGTCCACGATGATATTCAAAATATGACTCTGGTGTCTGATATGTCTGACAGTGGCAGAATTTAGGAGCATTGATCTGCAAAAGTAAGGCAGAAAAACCTGGCTGTATCTACATGATAGACAGGCCCTAAACAAGTAAGTTTGGCCTATCAAGAGCCACAGAAGAATACAAACAAGCCCTGAGGTGGATGCATGCCAAGTTGAGCTATTAGCTGGAGGTGAGACTGAGCTAATGCAGCATCACAACTTTTTATGGCAGCGCTCCCAGCACAAGCTCATGTTTGCCTGAAATCCACTGTTAGTTATTCTCCAGGCACACGTATTCTGGTAAAAATATTTACTTAGGTGCCTACAGTTCTGCTCCTGCACATAATTAACAGATGTTCTTGTGGGCCAGAGAGTGCAGAACCACTATCTATTAGATTTGGCTCTTCAGGACTTTCTAAAATCAACTCTTGAGTTGTAAATTGTTATGATGCCACCCATAATGACTCAAGGACTGCAAAACTCCTCTGGAAGGAATGTCTTTCCTTTAATTAAAGGCACTTCTTTAAATGCCATACGTAGTCAAAACCCAAGCTGCCGCTGTGAAGTGAGACCAGGCCACGTTAATTATTGCAGCATGCATATTAGGAAGCGACGAGATGGCCATCAGTTGGCGTTAGTCTCAGTACTGCAGCCAGGGAAGGGCTCACGTGGTAATCGCAATCTAGCATGATGTTACGGCTGGCGATAGTGTTGCCCAGAGACTCCCCGGGGGAAGTACTGTTTTCACAAAGCATACGTGACATTAGACTGTGAAATAATTAGAAAAGCATGACTGACTTTTCATTTCATTTCATATCCTATCTTATTTATATGTGGTTTTCTGAGGAAACTACTCTGGCATTATTTCGTACCTCTTTCTTGCTGAATCTGGTCAAGTGGATCTTTGTTTTGAAAAGATTTTTTTTTATTCGGGAAAGTTATTATGGTATTTATTACCTTATTGACAGTGTGTTTTTATTTCCAGTCATAATGGAGTTTCTCTCACAGTATACAGTTGATGTCAGGATTTGTATTTAATTAACATTTTTCTATGCTAAATTCCTTTAAAAACCCTTTGATTAATGCTATCCACATGTAGAGAGAGGTTGGAATTTACTATGTTCAACACTGCCGTCAATCAGAACGAGTAATCTTGCTTGCAGGTATTTGTCCCTGTAAATATTTGTATTACCCTAAATATTCCAAGTTATATTTCAGTTAAGAAATTCTCCTCCCATAACTTATTTTTATTCATATAACATGAAGCTTAAACAGATTGAGTTGAAATTAGTATATAAAAGTAGTGGCTTTGAAAATCCTCGACCACTGAAGGATGCTCAGAAGCACTTAACTCAGATGAAAAAAAGTAGAGGGCTTGATCTGAAAGCTGGCCATAAAGTCACCGTTTTTCAGGGATCGAGCTGAGGGCTGTCTTTACTTCTGTCTCGTTGCCCAGCTCTGCCTGTGTGGCTAGTCAAATCCCAGTGTAGATACACACTTAGGGACCCCTGCTTTGGAAGAACGGTGTGAGAGTGTTGCATACACCGAGGAAGAGGAACCCGGCTGTGATGTTACACTGTCTGGGCTCCTCCACCGTCGCAGCAAAGCACCTTCAGCGCGTTGTACAAACTCACTGTTTGCCAGTGAGCTAAGGCTCTGAAGCTGCCTCCTGAAAATTCAGTGTTTACAGAAGCCTTTAATTCCACTTAATTGAATCCTTATTCATTTTTAAAATTCAAATAATAATGATCTGTAGTCTAACCTTAACATAATGCTCTTTGTTTGATTTGCTTCATTGTTTTAGCTCCAGAAGTGTTCCAGGCCTTTATGGACGGCGGCCCGGGATACTCGTACCCTGTAGACTGGTGGTCGCTAGGAATTACCGCGTATGAATTACTGAGGGGCTGGGTAAGAATGTGAGGTTTGGGGTTTTATTTAATGCTTTGCCTGAGAGACGTCCAAAAGTTTGCAGTGTCCCCCTGAGCATATTGTTCATGATAAACTTCAAGTGGATGAGGCTGAGGTTTGGGTCTGGAATGCAGTCTTGAACCTTTCCCAACTGAAAACATTTTGGGGCAAGTTTTCTCCCACTCTCAAATACTTTATGACAGTTTACCTAAAATGGGCATAGACTTTTGGTGTGTGCTAAGAAAAAGACTAATTTTTAATGGCTGCTTGTTGGTGCTGAATTGGAAGCAGTGGTATTTTTCTATATAGAAGTTAAGTAACTTGGATCTTTATTATATCTTTGATTCTCTTGGCTAATACCCTAAAAGAGCTAATATAATATCCTAAGATGTTTGGCCCAGCTTCAGAAAATGCTTATCTGCCAGTGCACTCATTACTTATCTAATCAATTATGTGAATAAGCTTAATGAAAAATCTTCCTGAGTATGGTCGAATTACACAGAAAAAAAAATGGAAAATTCTTTTCCATTTTGGTCCAAAGGATTGGCGTTTGTTGGTTAACTATTTACTATTCCCTATGGAAAATAATACTTTAAATACTGTTTCAGGGTAATGACATTTAGCTTGCAGAGCTGGGATTTTTATATTTAAATCATATTCTGGAAAAGGATTTTATTGCATTGTGGTATGCTGTACTTAAGGGAGGAGTACTTGTTAATATATCACACTAGCACACAGTACTGCTACCCTGTCCTGCTAAGCACTCTCTAACGTAGGACAATCCAGCCCACAAAGATCTCACAGTTTCATGTGGAATGACAGACAAAGGAAAATAAAATAAAGAACAATTATTACCGCATTTTTAGGAGGAAAACTAAGCTTCAGAGTGCATGTATATTGTTACTCCAGACCATAAAACCAGATTTTTCAAAGTGTTAATATTTGGCCATATTTTAAAAAAAGGCCTTTGCAATTTTTTGCCACCATCACTCTGAAAAATTACTGAGCATTTAGGCTGACGTTGTCCCCAGTATGGAGCATTTTAACTCAAACAGTTAAGGTCTGGCAGTGATAAATACATACTCAGCCTTAGTGGTAGAAGGTAGTACTAGTTGCACATATAATAAGTTGAAAGAACATACTGCTGTTTTAATATCAGTCTTTTTCACCAAAAGGTTTCTCCGAGAAAGGAGCATAATGATTCATTGTGCAAGTAAAGCTGAACTCCCAAATCGCTATAGATTCCTAGTTACTTTAATAAATGAAAAATTATAGAGAGTGGTATCCATTTGCCAAGATCAGCAGTCTTCTGTGGATAAGTTTATCCATCTAGGGGCAAAGCAAAGCGGAGGCTGAATCGAACCAATTTTTAAATAAAAACATTGCCATCTGTCCCTGCTCCAGCCAGCTGAGCCAGCTGCTTGTGTTGCACCGAGGAGCGGTTCTTGCCCGTTGAGCAAGCCAGAGGGTGGCTTGGCAGCCTATGCCTTTCCACAGACTAGAAAAAAATGAGTATTTTTTCCGTTAAAATTTAATTCTAAGTTTTTCCTAGCCTAGCCAAGGCTAGGAGCCACGGCCAGCAGGAGGGATGCCGAGGGACGCAGCAGCGGGTTGCGGAAGCGCGCTCGAGCCGAGGCGTGCCGCCGGCAGCGGCACCCACGAGCCGCGGAGCCCGCCCGCGGCACGGGCCGCGCGGACAGCCGCAGGGCGGCAGCCGGGGCGCGCGGGGCTGCACGCCCGCGCCGGCGGCAGCCAGCACACCCCGAGGCAAGGAGAGGCAGGAGCAACGGGCCGGTCTCCTGGCTGCGACCTTCTCCAGCCGGGTCTCTCCGAGTTCTGGGTAGCACATGAAACTACCCGCCTGAGTTCAAGGGGCACTAGATAAAATTGATTTGCTCTCTGTTGTGCTGAATTTTTGTTCCTATTTGCCTCTGCGCTCACCAGCTGGAGCTATCCTCGAGGAGGCTGCGGCCACACGCGCTGCAGCTGTTGCTGCTGCCTTGTTCTCTGCCACCAAAACAGCCGAAACGACGCGGGGCTGGAAACTGGGCTGTGGCCACTGCAGCGGGCTGCAGCCAGTGCTGAACTGCCCTGCCCTCTTCTTGATTATCCATGCTAGCACGAACACCTCGTACCATGTTGCAGGCACATTTCTCCCCCTTTCCAGCTGCTAATAGGAGACCTGACAAACAAAAAAAAAATAGCAGTTTCTAATACTTTGCACTGAGTGTTGCTCCTTTTCCCAGCTCCATGAAATTAAACTGCACGATGCACACCACGACACAAGTCATCCTGCTCCTATGCCTCTACAATTTCAAATGGACAAAGCTAAAATATTGTATTAGCTGCTTAGAGAGGCAACAAGAATTTAACAGAGCCTACTGATGAAACAGTAGGCAGTGAAAAATGCAATCAAGGTAGAGTATCATTCTAATAACTCGTTTTACAAATGCATGACTTCAAAAACTTGTTCCTAATAATGAATGAGAATCTAAATTATAGGGAATCTGTTGGTTTCCGAATATACATTTAATCAAGAATAGATCACAGCATTCCTCACACACAAAGCACTTTAGAGCTTTGCGCTTCTCCTCAGCCACAGGAAAATTCAGGCACTGCAAACACAGCTCACCAGGTCCATGTCATCTATAGGCCCATAAAATATGTCAATTTTAGATTTCAAAAAGACAATTGAGGAGGGCTGTAAGTGAGAGAGACTACATTTTTATTGTAGTTTTGGGGCAGATTTTTTTTTGTATGCCTGCACTGCATTTTTGAATTTCTCCCTCCACTACTTGGTAAATCAAGGATTATAAAGCTTCCTCAAGCCACCAGTATTGTCACTTTAGATCAAAGTACTTTCTACTACTATAAGTAAAAAATAGTAAACAATCCACATATCACATAGAATGCCACAAGAACAAACTTATTTCTTTATCCAGTTTGAACTGATATCAGATATACCTTTTATAGAAAGAAAAATTTGAAGAGAAAATGCATCTACAAGTAATTATATTCATTAAAACAAAAAAAACAAAAAAAAAAAAAAAAAAAAAAAAAAGCACACCCACAAAGAAGAATTAGCCTCAAAGTTGTTATAAGATGTTTTGGTGTTTCAATATTTCCAAGATAAGCAATGCTGAGCTCAGGGAAACATGAGTTGTCTACAGTCTTGTATCCATTCTTGCTGACTTGATATTGATTTAACTTTATCCCAGAGGCCCTATGAAATTCATTCGGCCACCCCCATTGATGAGATACTCAACATGTTCAAGATAGAAAGAGTTCACTACTCATCCACGTGGTGCAAGGGCATGATAGCATTACTGAAAAAGGTAAGAAAGATAAAGTCCTTTCTTCCTCCCTCTTCCAGCAGTTCCTCCAGCAATTGGGCAGGCATCATACAAGCAAGACACAGCTCACAAACTAAGTAATTAAAATTTCAAGGATTAGGAAAAAAAGCTTATTTTTAGACTTTTATGAATATTGGTGATGCTGTATTATCTCTTTAGAAGCTATATTATTCTTTGGCTTAGATATGGGTCTTTTAGAGGCCTGGAAGAGATAGAAATGTAATGTTTCTGTTTATTTTATAAGATGTTAATGTTAGCAAAAGAACTTTGGGAATCAGTGATTTCCACTCTGGGCCCCTGCCCCACTGTCTTCAACCTGAGTGGCAGATGTGGCAGGGAAGGAAGAGCCACGAGGCCCTCTGAATTTGTGCTAAGATTTCCAGCAACAGTAGTTAGAAAAGGGCTGTATCTCTCCCAATCCCATGTTGCTGTATTTGCAACAACAAAAGTCCAGCCATATTATGCTATATGTTAGTAGCTACAAAATGGGCATCCTGATCCTGGAACTTGCTTCCTTCCTAACCTCCTCATATGTTCATTTGTTTTAATTTTTTGACCATACTGCAAGGCTCTTCTGCCCCTTCTAGGTATTTGAAATCATCAGTCTTGCTGGTTTGAGCAGGAAGTGTTTCTGAATGTGTGAAAAGAGCAATAGAAGATCAATTTCTTTTGCTGTAATGAGCAATCTATTTTTGATAGATGGTGCAATGAAGTGGTTAATTTTAATTGCTGCCAGGATGCTCACTGTAATAATATCTTCTAATAAATTAAGGACTAAATACAAATTGGTGGATAGCATTGAACTGTGATGTTTCATGTCACTTGGACTCTTGTGTGTTTGTAAATAGACTTTTATTGCTAATTCATTTCTATATTTTAGGCCTGAAACAGCCATCTGGTAGCAACTAAATTATCTTAATACCCTATGAGCTGTTACTTTTATTTTCTAAGATTGGGCCTTCTAGGAGGTGTTAGATGATTCCCTAACCATCTTCCCACAATAAGTTGTGTATCATACAATTTATTTGTGTGATACATTTATTCTTTTACTTGGCATCCAGTTCCTTAGGAAATGCCTTGTCTTGATCACAGCTCCTCACTAAGGACCCAGAGTGCCGTCTTTCAAGTCTTACAGACATCCAAAACTCTCCATACCTAGCTGATGTCAACTGGGATGCTGTTCTAGAGAAAGCCGTGACTCCAGGTTTTGTTCCTAACGTAAGTCAATATTCCAGCTGAACTGTGTTTGCAAATTCCAACTTATTAAAGTTACCACCATTGTTTTAAGCGTTTAAAACAGACACTTGCATTTATTGCTCTTCAGTGATTTGCGCTTGACAAAAGCTTTACTTTGGACTCTGCCTTCATGTACTCAGACACAGCTAAGAGAAAATTTGGCCCATTTCATTAGATCAAAACAAAAACTAATTAACCTTGGTTCACTTTTTGTACTATTTCAAATAAAAAACATCTTCCAGACTTTTCATTTTGTCTACTTTAGAACAAATGTTTGTCAGTGTTAACTCTGAACCAAAGAACATTTCAAGTCTGAAAGCTATGCATCATGATAACATTTCAACACCTTCTAATATTCAGGTGTGCAGACCCTCTTTCACCTAAAACATACTATTTCAAAAGACTTATTTATTTCCTTTGTGGCAATTCAGATTCTATTACAGCATTTGGTGGTTTCTGTTTTGTGGTTCTGTTTAGTTGGTATTTTCTGGATTTATTTTTTTTGTTCATTTGTTTAAAATGGCCCATAAATTGAATGGCTTGGAGGACCATGAATAAAAAGCAATGACTGGTAACCACATCTTTCTCCAGTTTACCAAGGCACAGAAGTTATTTCATGTCAAAATTCTTCTCTAAACATTTGCAACAGCCTAATATTATTTATACTTTTTTATGTAACTATGGATAAAAAAAATAAGGAAGGTGAGGATAGCTAACTTCTCTCCTCATCCAGGTATATATCAGAATTCCTGCTAAATCTGACAGGAATGGCAGTAAAAAGTGACTTTTATCCACTTGGATTAATCTAAAAGTCATATAAAAAGCTTGCTCAGACACTTCAGGCTACAGGCTGATATTGCAGGGCTTGTTCTACCAGCTGATCAGGTGCATTAGGAAAACAAGTGAAAAGGTGAGAGAAAAAGTATCTTTTCTAGCATAACACCTTTTTTTTTACATTTACTTTGCTGTTTCAGGAGACCTAGCTTGGCCAGGCATTTTCCAGGGAATTTTCTTTCTCTGAGCCCAGCATAATCTACACTGATTAACTCTGGGGCCACACAGCAAAATATTTTTTTGTTTTTTCTTGTTCTCTTTGGGAAAGAGGGTGAGTTGAAGCCAATATACCCTGAGATGTGAGGAGGATTTTATAACTGAGGGTTTATTTAAGCATATTTTAAATAGTGAAACACAAGTATCAGTTTAATCATCATTATTGTTTTTGAAAAACCACAAATAAGCTATTTTGGCTCCTATTTAAAACTCTCACCTGATTAGCACTTGAAATTCATAAGCATAACAGCGTTTATTGATCATATGGGAAAAAAATGCACACGTGACCAACAGACTATTAGATCTTGTTATGCCAGATGAGGAAATCCTTTTCTAATCACCCTTTTCTAATAATGAGAGGGCTTGGGGGGGAGGAACTGTAACAGACTTTGCAAGCAAAAATAGTTATTGTTCCAGTGCAAGTGCTTTTTTTAGTAGGGGAGTTTGCTGGTCTAGTCATACTAGTGATCTATTTCTGCTGTACGTAAGGTTTGTCTTTGAGAGCAATAGGAAAAAGATCAGGATTTCTGAGGCAGAAACGAATTCCATGTGCTGGCACCAGTTTCTCGCACCACAGCCTACAGCAAGATAATCTGCATGGGAATGCATCTGAGCTCATCTTAGGTACAAAACCTGAGGTCAGCCCCTTCCTTCCTTTGCTATCTTCAGTAGTGTCCAGGCACCTGAACCCACCTGCAGCCCTTCAGAAACACAGCAGGGGTATATACATTTTAACAATAAGGTCTTAGGGCCAATTTCTATCCTTCCTGCACTATTACAGTACTGTTTCTGTTCTACAACACTAATTTATATTTTGATGAATGCTCTGAGGCAAATTCCTCTCTATAATTGGAGTAACATGATTGGAGTCACTCTAAAAGTAGATCTGTGTATAGCTAGGAAGAGAATCTAACCTTTTGTATTTGCTTTATAATGTGATTTTTATCTTTACTGTGTTATTTAGTCTTCAAGCATTGCTCCAGGCCTGGAAAAAACAGTTCTCATTTTGCATTTGTGGGTGAGAAGCTGGATTGTTACTAATGCTGTTAACACTGACTGGACAAACCAAAAAATGCAATAATGCTTCAAAGAATAACTTTATATCCTTTTGTACCAGAAAGGAAGACTGAACTGTGATCCAACATTTGAACTGGAAGAAATGATTTTAGAGTCTAAACCTCTCCATAAAAAGAAAAAGCGACTTGCCAAAAACAAATCAAAAGATGGGTCTAAAGAAGGCTGCCCACTGGTAAGCTGGGAACTGTGCAGTCAATGGCATCTCACATGCTTTCTCTAATGGTAATCAGTTAAGTCCAGTTTTATCATCTCTGAAAATAGACTTGGTCTCCATGTGTGTCATTTGATATATAGCTGCATAAACCAACTCCAAAGCAAGATAAAAAGCAACCATTTATTTCAGTCATAAAAGTAACGGTATTTTATGCTATAATCATTTTTAAGATTCTCACAAATGCTCATTTAGTATGAAAAACTGTTGCCAGTTGGCAAATAAGCTTCCCACACATGGGCAGATAGTTATAAGGAGTATTTATTCACTGCTAGTACTGAAAATGTAAAGTATGCAGTGAACAAAGTCCTTACTTATAAATGTTTTAAAGCTGTCTTGCGCAGTCTTTACTAATGTGTCCCACATAGAAAGACACATTGTATATTCAGTCTAAACTTTCAAGAAGATTAAGAAATAACCACTTTCCAGACTTGAATTTTCATTTCAGTGGGGATTTACAGTTTCTGTTGCTACTCCTAATGATTGTGAATGTTCATGCAAACCATTCTTAGAGCTGTCAGACAAAAATCCTCAGGGATCCTTTGTGGGGAACATCTCCTGGAAGAAAGGAAGATTGATTCTGCTATCAGTGTGTACCTTTGAAGAGTCTGCAATATGCCTCTTGATAGTATTCATTCATAAGTTGTTTTGTTCAGTATCATTTCTGTTGTTGTGATTTTGTCTAGGATTTTCTGTCATTTTTAATCAACCTATTCATGCTGTTTTTTAAAGAACGTACACCTGCAGCAGTGCTTGGAAACTGTTAGGAAAGAATTCATCATATTCAACAGAGAGAAGTAAGTGCATTCCTTAATGCCTATTTAGCATTCACTACAGAAATTAATTTCAGAATGATTTTTTTTTCCTCTAGTCTTAAGGAAAGTGATTAACGATCACAGCAGTAAGAGCTAAAAGGCTGGATTTCCATTGATTTCTTCCTTTTACAGTCTCTGCTGGGTTGATATTGTAGTTCTCTCTGAAAGCAAGCAGAAGTGCTTATAGTGAAAGTATTTTAGATAGATAGGTAAATGTCACTAACAATCTGCAGAGAAACTGTTAACAATTAAGCAAAAGAAATATAATACAAGGGGCTGCTTTTTCAAAAGAACAAAGCCAAAGGTAGAGATAACTCATGAAATTAATGATATGAACTGCAGTGTTCTAAGGCAGATACTCTACTGTACTTTACTCCATAAAACATGTTATTTCAACATCGGTTATTTCAACAGAACTAAATATTAAGCAGAAAGTGTATCTGAGAGGAGGGAAGTATTTCATAGTCTAAACATTAGCCAGAAGCAGTAGAAGCACAAGTCTGAATCCCTAGAATGTAGATTTTAATCCTACTGATATACTAGATTTTATGCATTTTACTGTGTTTGAGTTTGAGCCACTATCAACCTGTTAGTTTTGTATTTGTATTAAAGATATAGTTCGTAACACCTTCATCCAAGTATACTCAGTAGCTTTGTTTGCTCTTGTTACATCTACAAGCCTTTAAAACAACTTTGTGAAATGTTAGGAATTATTGTAAGAGTCCTTATATCTTAAAGCTTACAGTGCAAGCAATTACTCTCTTTTGTAATTGAAACTGGGAAAGTGGTTGTCAACTCTGCATCATTCAGGCCATGCCATAAAGGAAGTTATGCCCTGGGTCACTCCACTTCTCTGTTACAACCTGTGGGCCGCCTCCGTGCCCCGCTGCTGACTGCTCCACGTTCCTCTGAAACTGCAGCAAGGACTTACAAGGAAAACGATGTCAGATAGATCCTTAGTGCCGTTTTGCACGATCTCTGGCAGAGGGTAAGAGCCATAAACAAGCAAAGCCAGCACATGTCAGCTCGTAGATTTTCAGGGACCTTGGTGAACTTCTCTGAGCTGGTTCTGGTATCAGGGAGCCTTTCTGCACAAGCTGCTGCCTCTGTTTGCTGTGCTCGTCTAGCCAGAATGTAGCCAGATGGAAGGCTTTGCTTTTGTTAACATCAGTATTTCACTGAATGCGAGCTACAAATTCAGGTACATGAGTATCTTCTGTTGAGACACAGGTATACGTCTTCTTTGCACACTGATTTTATCTTTCGTTAATTCTAAGGCAAGGGTACATACTGCCCTGATCCAAATTAAAGTAACACAGGAAGCAGGGTCGTCTGCAATCCAAATTCAGATTGGGTGGAGGAAACGTTTTTTTCTGTTCTTTAAGAGTGATATTAAAGAGTGATTTTATTAAAAAGCTGAGCACAGATTATCCTGCGATCTTAGTGACATTATCACTAAACAAATCTCCACATACATCTGCATCTATTTGCAGATGTTCAAAACCTGAAATAGCCCAAAAGAAAAGAAATAGATGCAATATTTTGTTGTAGTGGAATCCTATTTTTTGCTCTTCATGGTTCCTGAGCTTCTTCCGCTGCCTGAAAAGATGTCCTTAAGATTGAAATAAGAAAATAACAGAAGAGAAAACACAGGAAGTATCTACTTCTAAGAGAGAGTAATGTTTCAGTTGAACAATTCTAAAGGTTTGTCATCAAGATTATCAGCCCACTAGTTAAATTAAAACATTTTATGTTACATTTTGACAAATCAAATATATATTTCAAATACGTATATATAATGTGCATGCAGATGAGTTAGAATTATGCAGAGATAGTTTAATAAATGGATTGAAGTGACATGTAAATTGCCATATTGTTAAAAATTGTAGTATAAACTGTCAAAAATTTATTAATGGTTTTGAGGATTGGAGGTTGTTTTCTTAATATTAATATACTATAATAGTATTGCTATGATGCTGTATGACACAGCATCCCGTAGCTGTCTACTACCCACTGATTTCAATAGGCTTCCCCTTTCCTAAACCCCTAGAAAACCTTATTTCTCTCAAGATTTGTTTGAAGCAGTCACACTTAAAACATTCAGCCTGAAATTGAGGCAGTAGCATGGCTGCTTCACATTTTCCTCTCCTTTCTCCTGTCATTCCTAATGTTTGGCTATAACTAGTCCTTTCTTAAAAGGTACTGAACAGATCTAGGTGTACGGACAGTCTTCTGTTCCCAGAATAAACAGCAGAGGTTGAGGAGGGTTGATAATTTACAGGTGTTATTGTATTTAACATCATGGTTATGCTTTTGTCCATATTATAGGCCAAACATTTATTTAATAATCTCTGCATTTTTTATAAGATCAAATTTATTGTCTCTTCTTTTGTAGTTCCTTTCTTTTCAATTGTCTTTTCAGATTTAAATCCAGAGTCCCCGAGTGCTCTCTTTCATTTCCTTTTGATAGGAATTGAATATTCGTAATGATTTCCAGTATACCTCATTGAATGAACTTTTTTAAATATGTATTTTATGTCAGTGTACTGTCTCTTGGGACATTTCTATTATCATAATCCCCATAATGTCTGAATACTTTTTGGATGAAGTTACAGCATAACTTTTCTTTTCTTGACACTTTTCTGACCTTGGTTCAGCTTAAATCCATCTCTTTCTGAGCATTTCAAGTGATTGTGGGGCTCTTCACTAATCTCTTTCTTTTTCCTTTTGTAATCTTCAATTCTGTGTACAGTTCTGCTTCCTTATCTCAAAAAAGATATAGTGGAATTAGAAAAGTACAAAAAAGAACAACAGGATTGATCAGAAGTATGACATGGCTTACTCTGAAGGATTTGGTAGACTTGAACTTGTTTAAACTCAGAGAAACTTTAGTTCTTTTATAAAGGTTTCCATGTGCTGAGCTCCAAACTTGATCAAGGTAGAGATAGTTGTGGCTGAGATTGTTTCCAGTAAAATAGACGTAACTCTTGGTGCCAATGAAGAATTGTCCTTCTCCACTATTTTTCATTTAGACATTACCCAAAGGGTCACTCATCCTTGAAACTTTTGCATGAGAAATAAAGGAAGAGAATATGTAAAAGCAACTACTGTGAGCTGTCTGCTCTCTACTGACAGTTTTACAAAAGGGGAACTATCTGTCTCTTTCAGAATTACACCCAGGACAAGCCAGGAAATATGTGCCTTCCTTGAGAATGCACTTGGGACCATACTGCAGAGAGTTATCCTTATTCATGGGCAGGTGCCTGCATCTTATGAACTAGATTCTGACAAACTAGATCGAACATTTTCTCCTTGTGGTCCCACAAAGTCTAGTAACCAATACATTAATTTCATAGCTGCTTTCCTGTTGCTTGTGCATGTGGATCAAAGGATATATTTAAACTAGAAAAGTAGTTCATATTTAAAAATGTAACTGAACAAGACAGATACTGTTTAAGATGCACCTGGTCTTGGACAGCCACTAACACATTTCTAAGAGACACTTACTTTTCTAATCTGAGTATGGCTTGAATGTTAGTGTTAATCGGTTGTTTTAGTTTCAGTTTCTTAAATGGTTGCTCATCATTTACTGTTTTCATTTATTTACTTCATCTCTTGACTCTTATATTGCTTTATCAATTCCCAGAGTAAACCTGAGCTCTCAAGACATTACAGGCCAACATGTTACGGCATCCAGTATAATTTGTCACTTGAGTTCCACACACTGGTATTTCACGTGTCAGTCACTCCTTATGTGCACCTGAACCCATTATGCTTGATTATAAATTGCTAGTTGATAGAAAATTATATTCACAGCCATTTACTGAGCATAATTGCTCAACGGGAACCATCAACCTGAATCAATTACCCATGGTGTAAGTATATTTCCCCACGGATTTTTGGAAAAGGTGGGAGTAAATGTCAGGAGTGTCAGTGGTACAAGAAGACATCTGTACTATATCAGGCTACTTCCTCTAGAATTTTACTTTTCACATTCAGCTATAATAAAGCATAACTCATGCCTCAGTCATTTAATTTTAAATTGAATTAAACAGAGTTATTCGAATGATTACATGGTAATCTACTGAGCTATCAGAACACATATGTCACAGTATGTTAGGAAAACAGAATGAAGGTTATGGATGTTTACACCGAAGCAGTGTCAAGAGGAGATATTCGGGATCAAAGACACACAGAGTTCTGGTCACAGAATGACTCCTACTCCGAAGGGCTTAGGTAAGATTTCAAAGGTACCTGAAATAAATGACAGTTAGATGCCAAAGGCAGATGCTGAAGGCATCTAACAGGATATAAGCCTCTATGACCCCAGCTTTTGCTGGCAGACCCTGAGCCAGACTGTATGCTACAGGCACCTCTCATGGACGAGTACTGACAAGTGCTTGCCCATGTCCCTGTGCTTCTATGTAACTTCATTACACAGCTTTTGGCAGAGTTTACTAGCTTGTGCTCCATACCAGGCTGATAAGACTATTTACTTTCTGCGTGCCTGAGTAGCGAGGGTGTGAATCAGCTCTAATCCAGAAGCAAACTGGCTCTGCTAATCAGTGCGTGATGAGTTTGTACAGCTTCTAGAGAGGAAGGGACTTGACTCTGTGATTCAGAGAGGATAAGTATCTGCCTTTTCTTCTAGAGATGCAACAAGGTTAGGATTCATTTAGCTTAATTTAAAAATCATTTATTTATTCTAAACTCCTTTAGTAGTGGGGAGAGACTGGTCTCAAAGTTGGTCTGTGACACAAACAACTTAGGCTGAGACTAATTCTGTGTGTACCTCTATCCTGCCTGTAGATCTTTTAGTTGTTTGCAGTTAGGTGGCATAAAATCCTTCTCAACTTTGTGGTCTCGGTTTGTATGCCTCATAATAAATACCTACCTGCCAGTTCAAAAAGGCACAGATCTTCTGTGGTCCAGTGCTCTGGTCCAGTGTGGTCTGCTGCTCTCTGTGGATTTCAGATTGCCTAGAGTATCTCACATGGCACTGAGCGTGTATTTTGGGGCAATTGCATTTGAACCGTACATATCTAGCCACCAGCACAGGTTGCCAAGAACAAGTTATAAGGGTGAACATTATCAAGGAAGAGCTAGACTCATGAGGTCTGTCTGCTCTTGTTAGTGATTTGATGTGTTTTTTGGATACAGGTTCCCCAAAATACATACCTGTGATTACACACATACACAGTCACATTATGCTTCCTTCAGAGTTGCTCCATACATGTTGATCCTCTACAAAAACCTAGGGTGGAAGGAAGGGGAGATTACTGAAGGCCTCTAACGCTATAGACTCTCCCTTTCAAACTGCAGTTGCCCGGCTCGACACTAACATCACACAGTGATGAGTGTTGAGTCCATTCCTGGCTGTCCTAAAGTCTGCCCCAGTCTGCCCCAAGGTGCCTCTGGCTCAGAAGAAGATTGTGCCATCTCCATGTACTTGAACGCTCTTGGAAAATTCTAGCACTTTTTAGAAATTTTTGTTTTCATGAAAACCCTAGGTAGAGAACTCTGTACACAAGGGAGAGAAAAGAATAGCCCACTAGTAACTGCCTTGGTTACTGCTCCTCAGTTAGGTGTAAAGTGTTTTTATCTTTTTAACAAAAAAGCACATTAGCTACACCCATCTGTCTCTTAAGATTAATTAATTAGATTTCCACAATTGGCATTCTTCTGGACTCTTTCTCATTTTTTAAATGTCTAGCTTTCCTTCTTCCATTTACACTTCCTCTTTTTCTTCCCTTTCTTTTCTCATTCTGCATTTCCCACCTTCATCGTTGTTTTACGTCTATTTTTACATCTTCTGTATTTCTTTTTTCCTTTCCCTGTGTTTCTCATGCCTACCTACATCTACTCCAAATGGATAAAGGGCAGCTTAATGACTAAGTTGGCACGATTAAATATTAAAAAGGCAGAGTATAGGCAATTTGCAGTAGTGCTCAGTTGTTAGCGTGGTCCCTGGCATATTTTTGGCCTGGGCAAAAAAAAAACGTTCTCTAAAGCAATTCCCTTCAGCACAACGGTCTGTTTAGCACAGACCAATGGCTATTCCTAGCAGGCAGCTGGAATGCAACAGCACTGTTTTGGAGATCAGGGTTTAGCTGTGTGGATGCCAACCAACAGTATGGGTGCCACTTAGCTTCCAGGAAACAATTCTTGCACCATTTTACTTCTGATATAAATGTAATCAATGCTAAAAAGCAGAAATGACTTTCTTATGCAGACTTCTTCTATTTGCCACCTGGCACGAGAAACTTCCTGGGTGCTGCTGGAGAATAGGAAGCAGAGGAGTGGTTTGACAGAGGTACAGATTACCCCAGATAATTTAATATTATGCAGAGTCGCTGTATCAATGTTTGACATATGCTGCTATGAAATCAGAACAGCTTTCTTTTAGCTCATGGATTTCTATGAATTTGGCCAGACACTGGAGACCAGGCCCTGTGTCTGTTCATGTATCCTAATCCTATGCCATTTTCACACCCTGCACTCTGGTTTCCATGGGAAGCAAACTTGAGCTTAAGGGCAGGATGGGATCTGCCGTTTGCCCCAACAGGATCTCCTACATGGACACTCCAGAAGAGGCATGTGTTACAGAAGCATAGCATGATGCTTTCAGGGATATGATATTTTTGCTCTTTTTTGTTAGCATATTTCCTTAAGATTTATATGGGGCAGAAGTTGGTGTTTTCCTCTTTATGCCAAAATAAGCAAATCTGCTGAACCAGCTGATCTACTCATGGGCTCACATTTTTTTTTTTTTTAAGAAAGCAGGTACAAGAATTTCCATTGCTTACTAATATATTTTGTGGCTATTATGTTTTGTAGAGTAAAAATACTCTCCCCAGATATACTTATTCAGTGAAAAATAACTTCCCTGGGATGCTTTTCTTACTTTTCTCTTCTTCATTTTATTTTTCTTTTACTAAAAATATAGTTAAACAAAAAAATGGCAGATGAAAACTAGTAAGTAGAACAACAGAGGTAGAGGAGAAAGAGTAATGCTCACTTATAACTGCAAAATACTGCCAGCTTCTTCAATTTTACAAAAATAGAAAATAGCAAGAGCCAATTTATAAGAAAACCCTTCAAAAATACAGGCAGAAAATTATCAAATGTCCATGTATCAAACTCAATTCTTGTTTCCCACAGTGGCAGCCTGATGACAAGCCAAGCTGCTTATTGTCCCAGAAATGATGCTCAGTTATCAATATTTCTATGATCATTGCCTGCAATTGATGTTGAAATGATGGCACAAAAATAATGGGGGAGGTTTTCAAAGTGAGGCATAAGATGCACATGCATATCAGCCATTATTTTTGAAAAGATGTGGCCTACATATTTCTGCGTAGAAGTTGTCCTGGTTTTGTAGGATGTGCACTTTTGCTGAAGTGTGTGAACTCCTATAAAGAACAAATGAGGGATTTTATGAAAGATAAATCTTTGCACGAGCCTGGGGAAGTTAATTTGTTCTTTTCTCTGAAGAGTGAGAGATTGTGGGTGCTTTGAACATTGTCTCTACCTAGTGTCTAGCCAAGGGAAGAGTCTTTTGGGAACTGCTGAGTGGGCTGGCCTAGAAAATGGAGCCTTCACTTTCTCAGCACAGTCATTTCCTTGTTAGATCATGGGTTTTTTCTTCTGTTTCAGACATGTTTGTAATTAACCTTCCAACAAGGCCATCTGGACAAGTTATCAGCATCACTTGCATGTAACTACTAAATCATACAACTGAGGTTTTTTTTCTCTAGCTATTTAGCAAGCTATCCCCCAAGATTCATGAATTTAAAAATTAGTATAGATATGCCTGGTCTGTTCTGACCTCAGACTTTCTCCCCTCTGGAGGATAACAGGGATAAATGTTCCTTAGATTTAGTTACTCCTAAGGGCTCCTTTCAAGGGATGTAAAAATTTCCCTTACTAGAACTTTTGTTCCTGCGGTATAACAACAGTATTAATAACTTGACTTATACCCACCTTTTACCAACATTTTTTTTTTTAACCACAGATCAGTGGTAAAGAAAGGATAACTCTGCTTATCTCTTTGTCAGGTCAGCAGAACCACTCTTAATTCTTAGCATAACTGTCCCTGAGACTACGTATCTCTTCTATTTGTACAGAATTATCCAGGCGTAAATGCAATAGAATTGTACAAACTCATTTTCAACTTCTTTTCCCTGCAAGTTTTCTTCCATATGGGTGTCCACTAGAGCCATTTACTCTTTCTTTTTTTTCTTTCTTTCTTTCTTTTTTTTTTCCTGTTTACCCTTTGTTATAACATTCAGCAAAGGAACAGCAAACTGTTTTGGGTCCACAATAGCGAGGTCACCCTGGAGCCATTCTTCAGCCTTTGTTCTCTCTAGACCTTTATCTAGAAAGCCATCAAAGCCTGCAGCTGCATCAGCTTAAAGGCAAGATAGGTCATCCACTGCAAAGCAATTTCTTATAAAGGATTCGTTGGACTAGTGCCAACTTCAAAGCAGAATGGCCCACATTACATTTGTGTTTGCCACAAACACAGCAACTGTGTCGAGCTACCCACGTTTTTAAAAAGCTGAGAACATCTGATGGAAATCTGCTCCAAAGTACCCAAGAATGGATGAACAAAGGCTAAATATCGTGTTTGTAGCTGTCCAAACTTCTGACTAAACAGACTGCTTGTTCACACACAGTTGATGTAACAAAATTTGCTTAGGTCTTGACCCAAGTCTTCCTGCAGTTCCAAACTTGATTGAAATACAGACTAATTATCTTTTTCTTCATTTCTAGCTCAAACTGAAGTGGTTTTGGTGGCCGTGCATTCCCCTCCCCCCAAATATTTCTGAGATAAATGGTTATGATTGGCGGGATTTCTGTGCTTTAGGCTTTTAGCATACCTCAAATCATGACTGTCCTGTTGAACTTACAGCTTCTCTTCCTTTTCCATTGGCTGTATCCTACCAGACAACAGACTAAAGACAAATTGCCAATACTTTTTTTCGCCTAGTCATCAAAACTGAGCAAGTGAATCCTGTAGCTTCAAGCTCTTCCCTGGTGGTTCCCAAGTTTGGCAGTGGGCTTCCTTAAACGTTTATGATTTGCACTCTGGCCTGGCATGTTTGTAACAGCCTTTTTCTTCAGCATCATGTTTTCTGTGCTAGTATTTAGCCAATCTGCTCTCTTTTTTTTCAGTCTTTTTATATATGCAATAGTGCACATATGTATAATTACATATATGGTATAATTACATTTTTTCATGATTATATATGTCACCTTCTTTTTTAACCATTGCAGGAAACAAATGCTAATTCTCCATGTCATTCAGGCATATGGGGCACAGATCAGTACTTACAGAAACAAAGCAATCAACTTCCATCCCTCTCGGGGCAGCTGCTTCATCATATGATGGGCAGCTGCAAGGAATGACTCACATTCCCTGGCAAGTTCCTCACTCCTTGGACAGCTCACTGCCTTCTTTTCCTAATCCAGAGCTGCAAGTCCAAGTCTGCAACATGCTCTTTAACCAGTTTAATCTAAAAATTGCCTATGGGTATGGATTTGACAGGAACACAAAATTTCATCAATCCAGACATGATTTCAATTTTCTTTTTATTTCTAATTCTGATAGCTTTTGCAACTCAGATTTAAGACTAGCCCCAAATGTGAGATTTCTGGATAAATATTATTCCCTATCACATCCAACCCCTTACTCTGTTTCAACTTTGCAACTGGGGAAGCTAATGCACACAAAAGGGCTGTATTTTCCCTTGAGTGGCAGAAGTGGAAAGAGAATCGGTACCTCTTCTTAGTCCAATTCTCTAGCCTCTAGGACACACTGGCAAGTAGGTGTTAGTATGCCCTGTAATAAAAAAATAGAAGAACAGTAATGTCTTTAATATAATTTCAAATACAGAAAAAAAGTGATTAATAAATTATTGTATAGTTAAACAATAGTTAAATTTGGAATAACAGTTAAATTTTGATTAAACCATCAGGTTAATAACCCATAGCTCACTTTGACAGTTTGTAAATTATAGCTAATGAATTCAGATACAGAAATAGAAAACGTGTAAGAATGGAATACAGTGAAGCACTACTAAAGCAATGTATTTCTCTGGCATTTCCAAACCTCCATAATTATGTTTCAATAACAGCCCTGGCCGGTAAGGAAAGGATACAGGTTTAACGCTGAATCCTTTACCGGATTACAATCTTTCAGCTGCTTAATTTTAATCGGCAGCACTGCAGAAATTTGGAAGAGTGTTGCCTTCATACGAAAAAGTAGAAGTCATTTATTGAAATTAAACAAAATGATCAGATGAGAGCCCGTTAGTATAATACAGTTAAATACTCAGGTGTACCATAGGTACAATGGCTCTTACATTTACACTGCTTGATCCACCAAGGATAATGTGTTCCAGATTGGGGTGTTGTTTCAGCACTGAATGAAAGGGCCAAAGGTTATTTCCTCTCTGGAAATAAATGAACGATAGAAATCATCTCTGTAGAGAATGAGAAATTCAAGACTAGTCTGTGGTGCTTTTTGAACTCAGCATGGGCTTCGCTCTCTCCTTTTCTCAGTGCTCCTGACATTCTGCCTTTGTGCCAGTTTGAATGAGCTTGGAAGAGTTGAGATGGTCTTAAAAAAAAAATCATTTTTCTGCTTTGTGGTGTTATTGAGAGACTTCTTATTTCCTCATTAACATTGGAAGTACAATAGGTGCTTTCTGTTTCAGCGTTTGATGGAACAAACAAATATTAAACAAATTCAGGAAGAAAAATACTTGAGAGTCTTAGATCAATGCAATGACTCCTCAGATCTCCACACAGCCAAAGTTCATCTCACCTCACTCTTTAGCATGTAAGAGCATATTGGCTTCCAAGAACTGCAGCCTTTTCTCTTGATGTCTACAAATTATCTCTAAGGGGCCAGTAGCTCAGACCCTAATGTTGTTCTAGACTTTATCTGGTTCAAACATTCTTCTCATAGTTTCCTGGATCTCCCTTGAAACCCTTACCAATAGTAATAGTAATAATAATAATAATAAGCCATCACATTTGCTGCTCTCCTTTGCTTGGTACTAAGAGAGTTTCAACAAGAAGTTACATACTCCGTTCAGTTGTCCAGAAACTCATATTTCAATTTTCTTAGAGTCCTTGGATGAAAATTCTCTGTCCTGGTGATTTGTCAACATTCATTTGAAAGATTTGTTCTAAAGCTGTTCTACTGACAGTTTGACTTGAGATGATGGACAAATTTCTCATAAAGGAAAGAATGTCCCTAAGCTCCTCTGTCAAGAACATTGATGTAGAAAATTCATTGACTTCCCAGCTAGGGACTCATATTTCTTGTGCTCTCTTCAAACGTCTCAGTCATCCATCGACCTGTAGGATCATCAGTAGGCTTCCCATTTCTGATGCACTTGAAAAAAATTAATACTACTAGGCTTAATACCTTTATCAATTTGTTCCCCTAAAATCTTTCTTGTTTTTTTTTCTTTTGGTCTTAACTTACCAGTGTTTGTGATCTTTTAAACATAACCTCTTTGGACAGGGTTTTCACTGTTTTTACCTTAAATAGTTTCCTTTATTCCTGCATTCAACTCTGATGGAATTTTCATGTCCTTTCAAATTTTCTTCTGAGATTTAGCACGGCATCTTCATAGTCTTTATGCCACCTGCAAGTATTTTACCTGTTCAACTGATCCTTTAAATTTCCTTTTTGCATGCTTTTTCATTATTAAGTCGTTTATATGTATCAAAGGTTACTTGAGAAGGTTTTCTGGACTATATCATATATACCAGTTATAATCACTGTTACAAAGTGCTTCTTCTATAGATACATCTCAAATCAACTCCTTGGTGCCCTTTTTGGGGAATACATCAACAGCTGCTTCTCATTTTTTAAAAGCAGCTAGTCGGAAAAAAATTGCTCCAAAAAAACAGCTGTTAATGTTTTCTAAGAATTTGGTCTCTACCTTGTAACTTTCACATGAACCTACTCACTCTGCATGAGAATACTTACGCTATGTCTTTGTGTTTGAAGGAAAAGAACAAGAATCATAACACACATAATAATATCATCAAAGTTGATACTAGGGTTGAACAGAAATGCTGACAATTTTGATGATAAAAATGATTGATGGGTATAGCACTTGCTGCTATGGTTCTTGTTACTTTTTAGAAAAGATTGCTTTGCAAAGTCCCTAAACAGTGTAGGATTTTTTTTTTTTTTTACTTACCTGAAACTACTTAGGAGTCTTTAGCAACATCTAAAAGCAATAACAAGAGGAATATTCTACTCACTCTTTTACTTCCTTTTTTTTCTCATACTGTTGGTAGTTAATAATACTTTTGCACAATAGCAGAGAGAAACAGCTGCTTATCTCCTGTTGTGTGTGTGATCAAGCTAGAGCAAGAAATTTTGTTGAGCTGCAGTCTGAACAGAGGTGTAAGAGCTCAAAAAACCACTCCACTCTGCTGGCTGTTTATGATAAGCTTTAGTGGCAGCAGGATTTAACCAAAACCCAACTGCACATATTTAGGAGGAGGAAATCATCCGTATTTAGAAAGAGAAATAAAGGACAACTTTAAAGCTAGAGAAGTGAATAGCATCAAATAGTGCAGGGGTCTACTTTATACACAGGTGCATGTGGCTATCCATAAGGCAATGGCAGCAGCTATTATTCTTAGTCATCTGCTCATGATAACTCTATCAATGTTATTAACCTTCGGTAGATTAAGAAGACAGCAGAATCAAAGTGGACAAACTTCTAGCATGGACAGTAGAGCATCCCTTCAGAGCCACGGAAAACTTCAAGATGGACGTAACAACAATTTACTGGGACACGGCTGCACAAGAGGCTGCAGCAGCTAGTGAGATACGGCTCCATCACACATGCTCGCCCGGGAGGGCAAGGAAAGTTCCTCTCCATGCATGCTTTGATCTTCGTCCCCTTGGACACCAGGAAGTCTAACTCCTTCAAAAAGCAGGATCCCTAGCCAACTGCAAACCCACAGATTACACCAGTTGAGCATTTCCACATACAACCCTGCTCTTCTTTTGACTGGGCCACTGGAAACATGATCATCAGCAACAAAGTACAATTTTGTATGTAGTTTTGACTTTCCTCTTCAAAATCCTGGAGCAAAACTTGAAACAATTCATTAGGCAGCCTCTCAAAGATTGCCAAGATTCTGACTACTTGAAAGAGACAAAGTTATATTGAGGCCAGCTTTATTCTGAAGGCTTTGCGTTATCCTCTCTGTCTCTGTTAACTAAAATGATCCAATCTGGAATTTTTGTGAAACTGCTAAAGACAGCAGTTTCTGAGCATCTGTTGTTGAGTTTATAATGGATGTATATGATGTAAATACATGAATGTAGTGTCAAATAGGCCAAACACTGAATAATTTCATTTAACCACCTGAAGCCCATTGAAGAATTTGCAGCGTGACTGTATTCACATTGTTCTTTATGCATTCTGCTTAGTAGTAAAAGATGTGACTCTGGCCAAGTCAAAGTTTTGCTAATGATTTTAGTGGATGCAGGACCAGATTCAGTAGTAGTGTATTATAACCATGACAAAGAAAGATCTTTTTATTAGTAACGATAGGCTGACCAAACCAGAGTTGAAAAGTAGCTTAGTAAGGGGAGCTAAAAATATTAGGAATTTGCTCAGATTCATAGTTAGATGTTAAAAAATGTGAAGAATTTACGTGTGTCTCTGTTTTCATGTATCTATTCTAGATAAGAACTGTCTTGAATAGAAAGCAACACACTTTATCCAAAGCATTACTAACATGAAAGCCTTTTTTGTTTGTTTTGTAGCATCCACAGTTCCATACATTTGTGGTATTTTACAGCTTGTATATCCACATTTTGATAATAAATGCATGCTTGTTCTGTCCTATTGTGCTTTTATTTTTTTAAAGATTATCATCCATAAGCAAATTTCTTTTTCAACTTTTTAAAACAAATAAATTAGGCTTTTGGAAGTGATAAGCATTTTATTTATAATACTCTATTTGTACTGTATTGTTTCTGTTTTATCTTTTACAAAACAAAGTTCTTTGTAATTGAATCTATTTTGAAATTTGGGTTCACATTATGTGTAATTTTTGTCACAAAATTTTCATAAAATACAACTTTTTACAGTTCCATGAAATGATATGGTGTTCCTATCAACAACAAAACAGTTTACAACTGTAATAAGGTAGAGATTTTACATCTGTCATGAATATAGTTGTGTTCACTTGATTAATCTGGGCATAGGCTGACCTAATTATAGGATCAAGGAAAGGAATTTCTCTGGTCCTGAGAGGACACGTTTCATTGTCCAGAATAAACGGCTTCATGCTCATCTTCTTCTTATAATGACCTTTTTCTTCCTTAATTTTGGTTTCACTTGGGAAGGACCAACATGGACAACATTCCACACAATTTCTGGAAATTCAGAGTCAGAACAGAACAGATGGGGTTTCAAGGGACCTTTGGAAATCATTTCGTTCAATCCTTCCTGCTCAAACAGGGTCCACCAGAATAGGCTGCCCAGGACTATGTCCTGTCAAGTTTTGAGTATTTCCAAGGATGGAGACTCCATAACCTCCCTGGACCACATATTCCAGTGTTCATTCACCCTCACAACCACCCTTTTTATGTTCAGCTGGAATTTCCTGTGTTTAAATTTGTGTCCATTGTCTCTCATCCTGTCACTAGCCACCACTGAGAAGAGTCTGGCTCAGTTTTCTTTATTAACTCCCATCAGATATTTATATACACTGATCAGACCTGCTCTGAGCCTTCTCTTCTTCAGGCTGAACAGTCCGCTCCTCTCCTCCTATGACAAATATTTCAGTCCCTTAATCATCTCTGTGGCCCTTTGCTGGACTCGCGCCAGTACCTTTGTATCTCTCTTACTGGGGAGCCCAGAACTGGCCACAGCACTCCAGGTGTTGCCTCACCAGTGCTGAGTAAAAGGGAAGGATCATCCCCCTCTTGACGTATTGGCAATGCTCTTCCTGATGCAGCCCAGGAGGCTGTTAGCCGCCTTTGCCAAGAAGGTGCGTTGCTGGTCCATGTTCAATTCGTTGTCCACCAGGATCTCCAGTCCTGGTCTGCAAAGGTGAGAGCTCTTGCTCTGTTCTAATTAAAATACATCTTGATCTAGATCTTGGTCCTGGAAAAAAAAATAAAATAAATTCTTTATTTGAGTAATCTCACAGAAATTAATGGCACTCTTCATAAGTAAGTGTTTGCAGGATCCATGCTGTATCAGATAACACAGATTAAAGCCATGAAAATTTTAGAAGCAAGGTCAGTAATATGTCAAGTTTATCCAAAAATTTCCAATTTGAAAAACACCTGTCAAAAAAGGAAGATAATTATCAACATTAATTTTTGCCTGTAATTACAATTATTTTGAGTGACAAGAGTTATTATGGATGATCTTGTACAAAGTCAACAGTATAGCTTGCATCAGCACTGATGTGTATGTTAAAACTGAGAAGGCATTCTTGAAGTGAATCTCCCAGTCTTTCCATTTTACCACATTTTTGTTCATACTTTAGCACACAAATCAGATTCTTTCTGGATGACATTAAACCAGAAGACGTGCTCCTGGAGCACACTTAATGCCGTCTCTCCATCTTTGGGTCTTTAGACCATGGAAACAGATTAGAATAAGTCTGTAGTGAAATCTCCTGCAATGTGTCCAGAGCAGATGTCAGGTCTGCATCACTGACTGCTTTGCACTACAGAACCCCTCCTATTAGGCTGCAACTCTTGCACTACAGCCATAAAGAAGGCTGTGTTTATAGAATAAACTCTAAAGGAACAAATAATCTGATCCAAAGTCAGACTGTCGGAATTTCATTAGTGATAGTATTGCAGACTGAGTCTTTTCTTTCTTCCTCTGCAGATGGAATTTAATTAGCGACTGGAACCTACTGAACATTTGCTGTCTGATCTGGCTCACTGCAGAGTATCTCTGCAAATGCTCTACTAAGCTGGTTTTGAGAGGAGCCTAGTTATTTTGTAGTTAGCATCTCCACAAAAAATGTTTGCACACTGTATTGTGCACAAATGCAAGCTCACTCTGACGCTCTTTAATTTCATGCTTATTACTATGTGGTCGTTGCTCAAACAACTTACTACAGTTTGCAAAAAAAAAAAAAAAAAAAAATCACTAGTGCTCAGATCTAGTTAACTACAGTCCATGGCACTTTGTTCGACTGTAAGCTGAACTTTACTCTGCATGTAATTATCTTTGTCTACATTACACAGCTCAGACAATACCCTCAACTACACAGTGAAAACCTAAATAAATTCTTAATTCCTCTTTCCTTTTAACCAACATAGATGTAATGAACTGACCTGTCACAGGAGACTGTGAAGAAGGGAAAGAACTCAGCTCCTTTTGTAGTAATTTGTGCTTTCTGAGGATTATGAGAGTAATACAAGAAAAGTAGTCACAGCCTGGAAATAAGCCTGAAAAGTCTTTGAAAAGGATTTGTCTTAGCCTTAGACATGTACAAAATATATACTTCTGCAGCTGAATTAGTCAGATCTAGAGTCAAAAATAAAGAGGGAGAGAGAAAAAAAGGATTTTTCTTTTTTCTTTTTTTTTTTTTTTTTTATTTTTTTGCTTTCAGATTGCTTTCAAAATGTGGTGCATTTGCTCTATTCAACTGTCTCAGCAGCTGGATCTCACTGCAGCCCTGCCCCCATGGAGCAGGAAGCAGGTGTCCCTGTGCAGTGCAGATGCAGGTGTGCACACTGAGCACTGACATTCAGTCAGATGAGTCTTGTTTGCTATGTCACAGACATCTGATGGAGATGCAGTCTTAACTTCTTGTGAAAAAAAAGAGAATGTTTCTGATCATTTTAGCACAAGGTAGACTTGAGTCATTTAAACAGTTTCTATCCATACATGGGAAAGGCTGGAGAAGCTATGCAACAACACTTCCTTGCAATGAACACTGCCTGGCTTTTCCAGCACAAAGGAGCAGAAAGAGAAACAGGCAAGGCAGCCCAAATAAGGCATGGAAGGTTTTTGCAAAATACTCAGTGAGATGGCGGCAAAAAACAATGTGAGGCAGTCATAAAACCAAAAGAAGCTCCTTGGGACTCATTTATTCTATACAGCTTTATTGCTCTACAAAAGCAGCTAGTGATCTCAACTCCCAAAGTCTCATCTGGTTTCTTCAAGTCATTTCAAGGGTAAAATATTTTGTCTCATTTCTGTTCCAAATAGAGAAAAGAGAAGGAGATCTATCTAGCTGGTTGTTCACACAGCTGGAAAAGCAGTTTGCTCTTACAATATTTCATTGCAAAGCCACTTGCTTCGCAATGTTACATTTCTGGTCACTGTCACAGATGAATGAGGAGTAATGCACTTTACTCCTAACAGAGTAGCAGCAATATGTTTTATTGCGGTAAAATAGTGATTTAACAAAATTCAATCATAAATAAGACAGTGATTTAACAAGGGTCAATGACGAGGTTATTTACTGTGTGGAGGACAGGGTCATATAAAAGTGTCACGGAGGCCCTCCCGTTGAGTCACAAGGTTTGGAGTGGACCCCCTTGCTTTCCAAACTTCTCTTCAGAGGAGCCTGGGCACAGCTGGATCCAATCTTAGTCCCAGACTTGATCAATGGTTTATGTCTAAGAATTATGTGCACAATCAATCAGAGACGTAACTTAGCTAAGTTTGCAAAGTTCAGCATGCTTTTCAGCTATTAGTCACTTATTGGGGACTTGTCTTGAGTAAGGAATCTCTCAGCCTCAAGGAGTAACCTTGAGAGACATCCCTGCTCAAGAGGAGATTCCACTGTGTAGCCAGCTGCTGTGCAGGAGAGCTCAATGGGCTCTGGGCTGCCCGCCCTATTTTGGGGTAAGATAGTTGACTCAGTCATATTTGCCTGCTAGTGGATTTTAGTTGGTGCATGCTTAGTCAGCCCCTGCCCGGGTGCTGTAGAAGACCTCTCTATGTGAGAGGTCAGGTTGGGGTGGTGGGAGAAAGCGGGAAAGAGAGCACATCGGCAGGGAGGGAAACACACTGCCACACTCTACCCCATGCCTATAGTCTTTCACAGAGTGACAGTACAGTCATGTCTTGCCTCTGTACCATAAATAGTATATTGATAATTGATGCACCCACAGTCCTTTATTAAATCTATCCTATTTAATCCCTCACAAACTTGGAGTGTCTCTCTCCACTGCTATCCTAGCTTCTCTTGCCTGCCTTGTGGTCACGCTTGGCGTAGTTGGCAGGATACCGCTGTGGAGAAGCCTGTTTGGGTGTGAGAGGACAAGGAGGAGGTGGGGAACGACGTTCCCAGGTGGCTGCAGGTTGGTGGGCACCCATGGCTTGCAAGTTGTCAGGGTAGGTCACCCCCGCAGCATGGCCAGAGTCAGAAAGTGAGCCAGGGGTATCCCCTGAGTGGCTAGTGGAACTGGTTTCCAAACTCCAGCTGGGAAAAGCAGGGCTGGGCATAAAAGACAGCAGCTGATCTAGGGTGGATCTTCCTGACTGTGCTCCACACCAAGGACGAGGTGCTGTGACAGAGTGCCAGCGAATTAGGTAGGTGGAAAGTGACCTCGCAGTCACTCAGGAGGCTCGACGAGTGACCCAGGAGGCTGGGACTGTAACCACAGATCAAGCCGAGAAGCTGCAGCACTGGTGTGCTGTTATGGCCACCCACACTGCAAACAGCCAGAGGCAATGGGGGGGCAGCAAGAGGTCCATCCCCTGGCTGCGCGGGCACTGGCATGAAAAAGCAAATTGGGATCTGGAAACTTGGGATGGAAACATCTGGCACTCCGATGATCCCCCTTGCTCAGAGTCAGACACAGAGCATGAGGGGGAGGTAGCTGCCTGGCCTGTGTCAGAGCAGTGGCTTTCCGGACCGACTGCAGCCAATCTGCAAGGGCTCTACAGCTACTTGTGATTTTAAAGTATCAGTAAAAGATATGCATGGGCACTACCAGCAGCAGCCCCGTGAAGGGTTAGTAAGGAGGTTGTTAAGGCTGTGGGACAATGCAGCAGATGCTGTTTATTTTACTAGAGAGGAGATTGATAGGATGAGGGCTCTGCCCCAGGGTCCCAGGCTGCGCTACACTCTCCACATCTTGCAGCAACAAAACCAGAATGCCTTCTCCTTCTTGATGGAGTGGCTGATGAACACAGTGTGTTTAACCTGGCCAACTCCTGTGGACATCAATGACAGACTCACTGAGCAGGTTTCTATCACAGCAGGGATAAACCAGCTGTGGCAACTAGGGATGTTATCCAGAATTTAGTCCCCTGGTTTTATTGGGCCAGATCAGGCCCCCAAGAGCAAAACCATATGGATTAAGACGCTGCAAATTGCCACCCGCATCTTAAAGCAATGATGCTACCCACGACTGGAGTGGGACCAGTACAGTGGGGGAAGTTGCAGCGCTGCTACCTCAGTTAGCAGAGGTGTCCTCTGTTAGCAGAGATGGGAAGTCAGCATGAAGGAGGGTAAACATGAAAAAGAAAAAAAAAAGAGTGAGCCACGGCACTGTGTTGTGAGACCTGCTGCGAGACAGCGTGCCATGGCAGGAGGCAGATAGTAAGCCCAGAGCAGAGCTGCTGGAGGGGTGGCTGCAGCTGCAGCCAGAGCAGCACACAGCCCACAGAGGTGGGGAAGCATGGCGAGCAGCCTGGAGAGCCCTGGGGGCTGATGACACTCACTGCCCCACTGTCAGCATGCACAGAGGGACACTGGACATGGCGCAAAAACATGCCAGGCAATTGTCCCTAAGTACCTGCTCCACGGTGGCTGCAGATCAAACAGTACTATATTCACAGAGGGCAGAAGCCTGGGGAGATATGTCCTGACTGCTGTAGACACGTGCTCTCGTCTGTTATATAGCCACTCCTGTGCCACAGCTATCCAGGCTCACACCATGAAGGTGTAAGACTTGATTGGGTTATATGGTTCCCTGGAAGTCCAAAGTGATCAGGGCACTCAGTTTACCAGGAATGACATTCAAAATTGGGCCAGAGAGCGAGGAATATCTGGGATATATCACATACCCTACCATTCGCAAACAGTAGGATTGATAGAGCGAACGAACAGGTTACTCAAAGAGCAGCTATGCAAACCATCCCCTACTGGCACCCTAGCAGGTTCGAGCAGAAACATTCTTCAGGCAACTGCCTGCCTCAGGGACCAACCACCGCACCCCGAAGCCTGCCTCCGCAGGCGAGCTGTGCCTGGCAGTGAGTGCAGGGTTGGATCTGCAGCTGCCACACAAAGAAATAACCCTGGAATCAGAAAGCCACCATCTTTTGAGTATGGGGCTGGTCGCTGCCATACCTCAAGGGTATTATGGTTGCATGACACCCTGTAACAGTTTAGCTCTCCGGGGGTTGGATGTCATTGAGGGGTCACTGAATCAGACTGTCTTGAAGAGGTGAAGGTTGTGATCTATCACACCATATTCCAGCCCCTGGGATGCACCCAGGGAGACCAAACAGCCCAAATGACATGTGAGCTGATGAGAGTCCCCACTATCCAAGAAGCAGTTTCCTTGCAACCCACGCAGCAACAAGGCAGTTTGGGGTCTATAGGGTGTGCTGTGTGGGTGCATGATCTGGTTGGAAGGACCACTGGAAGAGGAAATCATTGCTGATGGTCCAGGAGATATCCACCTGGTACTAATTAAATGATAAAGTGTCCCACAGTCTATATCCCCTCCAGGGGGGTATACATTCACTATTCACTGTGATTTAGTTGTTTGCATACCTTAGCTGTTAAGTGGGCTAATACTGGAAAGGCATGCTGAACCTCATCCACACACTGGAGACACCGATACCTCGTCTCTGTCAGCCAGGGATAGGCGTGTAGCGAGAGCACTTGCTGGAGACCTGGTGAGGAGTCAGTGAGTTGCAGAGTATGTAGTAGCAGGTCCACCATGTGAAACTACATACCGACCAAACTCCCATCAGGGCCAGGCATGCATATCCCATTTTGTCAACCACATCTAGGTGCTTCCTGGGCAGAAGCTGCCCAAGGTTAGTGCAGCTGAGATAACAAAATGGTTCTGGTAGATTTAAGGGGTCCTTACAAACAATGAATTGAGTCCTACCTGGGCGTCCAACTCGTGTGTCCGACCTGTGCCTCCGGCAGCCTCCTGTCGCATCCCCCTCTCTCGGTTCCCAGGATTCCCCGTGCAGCTTGTAGTGTAAGTGCTTTACTAAATCTACCCTGTTTAACCCCTCACAAACTTCTAATGTCTCTTTCCGCTAGCATCCAGCCTCTCTTGCCTCTCTTGTGGTCACAATCACACATGCATGTTTCCACTCTACCATTCCATGTAAAACTGCCAGATTGCCTTCTGTTCCGTTTGCTCCTTCTGCATTGTGAATTAAATATTGACATAGCACTGTAAGTGTTTAATTATTATTTGTCATAAAATACAAATAGATCTTTTCATCTGTATTCATGACAAAAATGATTGACGGAATATTTTCAGAAATTTTTCCATAGATTTTTTGAGGGTGGTGGTAACAGATTTTTGCACTCTACTCAAAATTACATCAGATTATATAAAATAGGAAATAATAAGCAGCAATCTATCCATTCAATTTATTTAGGTATTTTCTGCTTGCAGAAATATATGATCACAATTTAAAATTAATTTTTGGCAGTTTAAACCTAAACATTCATATATTGGGATGTACTATGAAACATTGGCTGCTGAACGCACACAGCATTTTTCTGCTTTCCAGCTGGATGGCTATGCCTACACTTCTGCCGTGAAAAACATATTCCAACATAGTTAAAGCTTTGAGGTTTTGGACAAGTACATTTACAGTTTTTGTGCCAGAAAGACATAACTTTGTGGTGGCGATTGGAAAGGAAGCATATACTCTGTCATTCACTTAAGAAAACACAGTTGTACTCACAGACCTCCTGTGCTAGAACCTGCCTCAAGAACAGATCTGGAACAAGCCATCATCATGCAAGTAATCACCATTATTTCTGTATCTGGCCCAGATCTCATCTGTGGCCAAATGGATTCATTCATGGAGGCTCTTAATGACAAGGGACTGAAGCCAAGACTCTTCCTACCTCCAGGGTTGGTCTGCATAGACTCTGCCTTCTTCTATGGCAAAACAATCAGCAACTTTTGGAGGTTGCTGGAGCATAAATCATTTACCCTGCTAGGAAGCCCCAAGAATATTTTCTCCTGTATAGCAGTTGCAGTTTGGTCCCTTAGCATGTGCTGCCAACAGACCCTCTGGCTAATTTTGAATGAGGAATAACATAAAGCTTCTATAGATCCTCCTGGTACCATGCGAAAGAAAGCCTCCATGCTAGATATGTGTGATTTTTTTTAAACAAGAGATTTGCAGTTCTTCTTCTGGAGAGCATATTATTAGCTAAATAACTAATTTCTTATGCATACTGTGCTTAATCATCTTTGCTTTCGTCAGAGTTGTTGCTTCTGCTTATCTTTATTTTAGTGATTGGATCAACTGCTCTCTGGCCAGCAGGGGAAAATGTTTTCATATTTTTAGCATTCATTTAGCAATGCAAATTTGGTTGCTATAATAATGTTTATGAGACAATACACAGTACAATCAGGACCTTAATAATGACTGATACTAGGTCTATTCCATACATCAAAGATCTTGGCTCAGAAGTATAAACTCTATTTTTAATATGGAAGGAGGAATGTACATAATCAATTAGAATAGTTTTTACAAAATAGCTAAACAGTCCTCTGCGAGTCCTCCCAGAGGTTCAAAATCATAACCTAAGGCAGCAAGTTTTGTTGCTCAGTGTTTACAGTCATAAACAATAAAACAAGGATATAAGAATCTCTGTAACATTGAATCTCCCTTAAGAGAAATAAGACTAAGAACAATTCTAAAATCCTAGTCCTTCTAAACCTTATGTCCACAAATGGAATTACATAAAATATGTGCCCTTTGAATGAAATTACACTAATACTTTCAGTCATAGACATTTTCATGAGCAAGAATTTGTTAGTACTAGAGCTCTAGAGAAATGTTTTATGCTGCTTATTTTTTCACTGTTTTGATATGTTGCTGAAATTTTTCCACAGAGATTATTTTGTACTTGAAAATTCCTCTTGGAAGAGTACTATAAAATTTAATTAATAGTTATAACTTTACTATAGTCTTCAGTCAATGTGCTAACGTATTAAGGTAATTTCTGTGTGGTTAATTACTAATGAGGGAACACTTTAAGTCTTAGGCCCTATCAGGATAAATACCATATACACATATTAAGATAAATCAGACACTACTGCAAGGAATTTACAGTAGCTTTATCAGATATAACTTGAAACTGGAGATAAACTAGAGAAAGCATTGTTCAGGAAGGCAGGTAATAGAAAAATCAGGTTGTTAAATGCAATGAGCAACCCTATAATGTAGATTTATGGATTTTTCTGTATTAAATTATATGCAACATTTCCTTAAGCACCATAAATATCCCATTTACATTTGAAAGCTCAGGCTATATTATCTTGGAGAGTAGGGAAAGAGCTGAAGGAGTAGAGAGGCAGCAGCACCAGCTGTTACGCTCTTAGCTCTTGTCATTAATACCTTGTCTTTCTCTGGTTTAGGCCAACTGTAGCACAAGAGACTAGTTCCACTGAGCAGAAAATCTCTGCAACTGCAGAATCAAACAAAAGAGAGAAGTGAAGAGTTGGAGACAAACAGAATGACACCCCAGCCAAGGGGCTGGCTTGTTCCCTCTGCAGCATCTCCAGAGAACAAATACATTGGCCAAACCAATGTCTACCGCAGAGCCAGTCACCATGCGCTCTTCTGTATGATGCATGGAGAGAGACAGGCTCTTTCAGGACAAGATTCCCACCATGACGTAAATAGTTTTGGATGGGTGAACTGTACCCTAAAAGTGTGGGTTTTTTTTTTTTTTTTTTTTTTTTGTTTGTTTTTTTGTTTTTTTTTCCATTTACTGCAGAGGGAATTTAGGGTGATCTGTTCACCTGCAAATATCTCAAGGTTATATCCATCACCTTCCTCTTTTTATCACCAGTCACTCTGGTGATAATTCATCTTTCTTTGCCTCACATGGTCTCCAAACTGGGAAGTACTCCTTATGAAGAGTCATTTTTGAATTTAACGTTCCTTCCTACTTTGTAAAGGGTCCCTGCCAGGACGACACCAACAGACAAGGTGCCTGTAAGAAAGAAGTAAGCCTATCTGCATGCAATGCTCCAGCCCTGCTATCAGGGTAAGGAGGGAGCAGACCCTTCAAGCTGTCATGTCTTGATTCTCTCAGTTATGTGTAGTTTCATCTTCCTCTTCTGTTTCTCTCCTAAACCAGCTGCCTCTTTGCTATCTTCTTGAAATATCTATTCACGTATAAACTTTTTTTCCTACAGCCTTTCCAGAACTCCAGCTCTAAGAGCCCCTGTCCTGGTTTTAGCCTGGTTCACCCCTTCTGTACACCACGTGCTTAGGGTCTTTTGGAAGAGGCTGCTTTTCCTGTTCTTGTCTCGGTGTTGCCTTGTGCCTGAATAAGGCTTTTAAAAGAGTATCAGAGGGCAATATCATTTACATCCAAAGTCATTCTTCAAGTCAGCTAAGGCATTTACTGCTATTACACCCTGTTCCTGCCCCTTACCCTCCCTCTACAGAAACGTTTTTGGTTGCTGAGCCTGCAAATACATTTAGCTCACGACAGTTCCATTTCCCTCCCTACTTTATTTCAGTGGCTCCAGTGACTTATTTATTTTGTACTCAGCTTATATCTACGGTTTCTGCCTTTCACACAGCCTGTCAGTCTGCTCCTTTGGTGACATCCATGTACGAACACTGGGCAGCGATGGAGCATAGAAATCAGTCACTGGCTGAACACTATTTTGACTGACACAGACCAATCACTTCCCTCCTAAAGTCCTGCCAAATGCTGCTCAAAGACATACATTCACATGTCCTTCTCTTGTCAGTGAATCAGGCTGATAAAAGACCCAGTTTGCCAGCTAATCATTTATTGTAAAAATGAGTCATAAACTCCTGGAATTAAGGGTCTCGAAATGCTTACAGTCTGTTGAAAACCTGTCAAAACTACCAGTCAGAGAGCTTTTGAGGATTTTCTTTTATATGTTAGCAGTCTTCTTATTTCAATATGGGCTTTATTTTACCTTTACAGATGGAAAAACAGTTATACTGAGCAGATAATAAAGAAGAAAGAACACTAAACGCACAGCAATAGAACCAGCAAAGCTACATATGTTTTAAAGACATTTCCGAAATATGGTTTCACTATCTTATAAGCATGGTTATTTCAACAAGCAAAGTAGTTTTCTTGCAAATAAGAACGATGTAATTAGACAATCTGTGCAGAGAAATGCTCCTAAATGTATGTAAATGATAGTGTCACAGAATCATAGAACCATAGAATCATAGAATCATAGAATCACAGAATGGTTGAGGTTGGAAGGGACCTCTGGAGATCATCTAGTCCAAAACCCCTTGACTCAAGCAGGGTCACCTAGAGCATGTTAGTCAGGATCATGTCCAGGCAGATTTTGAATATCTCCAGAGAAGGAGATTCCATAACCTCTCTGGGCAACCTGCTCCAGTGCTCAGTCACCCTACAGGAAAGAAGCTTTTCCTCACATTCAGGCAGACCTTCCTGTGTTTCAGTTTGTGCCCATTGCCTCTTGTCCTGTTGCTTGGCACCACTGAAAAGAATCTGGCCCCATCCTCTTGACACTCTCTTTTAAAGTTATTTGTAGAAAATTGATAAGATCCCCTCTCAGTCTTCTCTTCCCCAAGCTAAACAAGCCCAGCTCTTGCAGACTTTCCTCATGAGAGAGATGCTCCAGCCCCCAACCATTTTTGCCCTACACTGGACTCTCTCCAGTAGCTCCATGTCTCTCTTGTAGTGGGGAGCCCAGAACTGGATGCAGCACTTGAGATGAGGCCTCCCCACGGCTGAGGGGAGGGGCAGGATCACCTCCTTGGACCTGCTGGCAACACTCTTCCCAGTGCACCCTAGGATACCATTGGCCTTCTTGGCCTCAATTGCTGCACATAGTGTGCTCTCATTACATCCTCATTATTTTCTTCAAGATAAAGTACCAGCTAAGTCCTATATTAGGAACATTGAATTCTGCAGGTCCTACTGTGAAATATAACCAAAACAGTAACACTATCTGATAGTATCAGTTCTAATTTTATTGCACTCTATTTTTTTTCAAATTTGAAGATGAATAGGAACACACAACTAGTCTTTTCTGTATTCTTCATTGTTTCATTTTGTCCTCATTCATATTTGTCTCCTCTTCAAAAATACACTCACCTGACAACACAAGCACAGTTATTCTCCTGTTGCCACATTTTCAATCTTTCCTCACACATAAAGCTCTTTATGTCTCTAAGGTATTGTGCTATTCTTCTCCAGAGAAACTTCTCTCTGGACTATGTTGTTTTCTTAACATTACCGCACCAGGACCATAAGTTATTCAAATAAGATGCATAACTTCATACTGTGACATTCTTCATACTACTGTGGGGTCTTGGAATATGGAGTTGTTTAAGGAGCTCTTGAAAACTCCTTGACTTTTCAGAAAGTTTGAGAAAACTTTCTTGAAAAAAATAGTATTTACTTTAGTTGTGCTAGCTAGAAATAATATATAAAACTTTTTCCATTAAGCACACTTCGAGCAAAATCTTTTCTCACTTCCTATCAGCTGCTCAAGTCAGTCTCAAGATGAATGTTACATGATTTAAAATGTATTATCTGCTGAAAATAAGCTTTTATCTCTCTTGAAGACATTTATTCCAAATCTGTTTCTACAGAAATAATAGTGATCTCTGTGATCTTTTTTTACACAATGATATGCTCATTATGTGGCATATATACGTTAAAGAATAACTGTGAGGGTTGACTGTGAGAGATACTTTTAGTTCATCTGCCTCATGTTCACCAACAGCTTTGTAATGCAGATCCATTTACAAGAGACAAGTCAAAACATACAAGTATAGGAGAACTTCTGTTATGTAAAAAATAGATTTTTCTTGTCAATAGGGTGGAAGAAGCCTCAATCTTCCAAGTTAAGTAATACGCTTAAATATAATGTAACCACATCTGCAAAGGTGTTTGATAATAAAATCTTTCTCACTTTCTCTCCTTGGATTTGAGATCTGCAAAATTCCTGCCAGAAAAGATAGAATATGAATTTAGAGTAGGTTGGAAAAAAGGAAGTGATTCTAGGAGACAGATAAGTACACGGTGGCCAATATTTGGAATGTGATAACATTTTGCTGTTGTTAAATGATGCATCTTCCAGAATCAGGGTGGTTTTGTTGACATAACAAGGCAAGATGAGGCGTAAAACTAACATTGAAACAAATGTCTGTTGCTCCAGCCATGGCTCAGTGTTATCTGGATGTACTTTATTACAAAGGAAAGGATTTTTTTTCAAAGTGCTTTTACGTGCTATCACAAGCAATTACAAATAGATAAATTCCTGTGTGAGTTTTCATCCAAATTTTCCAAAGCATTTTGAACTTTTTTCCCTTCCGTATGTCTCCATTTTTGCATACCTTCTATACCCCTGTGACCAGCCTTACTCTCTCTCTCAAGAATTTCATCTAAACTGTGGACGAAGCCCCTCTGCTTTCCACCAGCTTTTGTCTGCAAGGAGAATTAACTTTGTCCTAGATTTAGTGGTATTAATTATTTGTACTGCAAAGAAAGGTCTTCTTTTACTGTGATGGATGTCAGCTCAGCCTCCGTTATGAAATCTCCACTGTTCTCACAGTCCTCCCTGGATTTAGGCATATATTATGACCTTACGATCCAAAAGAAATTGCAAGATAGTTCTAATGAAGGACTTTGGTGTCCAAAACATTAAAGTGCTGTGAATTTAGATGCATGAACCATGGAGCTCCGGGAAATTCAGAGCTGTGTGTTTGGAGCCTACTCTTTCCTATTACTTTACAGGGAAGAGATTAATGCACCACAAGACCCAGAGCAACTGAGTCTTATACACAGAGCTCATCAGTAAAATATTTTAAGCACTGGGGTGTGTCTAAAAGTCCTTCCTCTCCTAAGGCAATGGGGCCTCCAGCCAGCTCAGATCTACAGCCTGGAATTCTCTCCTGGGGGAGCTACAGCTCTCCTAGAGAGAGTTTACTCACAGGCCCGCAATACTCACAACTGCTTAACAGTGAGAACATTCATCCAAAAAATGGTTAAGTGTGACTCTGTCTGTAGCCTAGGGAGCTTAAAGTATGTCCTTCCGGGATGGTGGCCAGAAAGTAGAAAGAGCCGAGGATCTCTTTTTTTCCCTTAGTCTCTGAAGAAAAAAATTCAAAACTAACAAACAGGACCATCTAACAAATCTTCAACTAGGGGGGAAAAAAGCTATGAAAAAAAGAAAAAAACAAGACAGGATTATATAGAAGATTGTAGAGAAGAGTACAATGTATGCAATATATAACATGAAATTCAGAAAATGTCTTTGTATATGCTATTCAAGTCCCAAGGCTACATTACTTTTGCTCAAGATCAGTTACAGGACTAAAAGTGATTTCTATTTCATCAGTATTCGTATTAGTGTTCAAACTATAATTCATGTTCCTTAGAGATGAGTACCTTTCTCAGTTCCAGCTTTTTAAAATGAGAATGACCTTCTCTTCAAATATTAGCTTTGATGTATTTCAGGAATTTCTTCATTTTAGTTGGAAGAAAATTATTTGCTCCAACAAATCTTAATGTCTGCTTTTTTTGTTTGACTATAATATTTCTTTGTTGACAAAAGTTGCTTTAGAAAAATATGATGATTTTAATATTTAAAAACATCTATCTCCTGTTTTCTAGAAGTATTAGAAATGAAACTTGCTTCTAAATTTATATTACTTAAAAACAATTATTCTGAATGATCCTTTTTGTTGTGTGAAGAATTTGGTATAGTGTGTGGGGTAAGAGGCATAAAAATAAACAAACATAAATTAACATAAATTGCAGTTGGCCGGGGCTCGTCATTAACACTCATGTAGAATTTTGTTTTGCCAAAAAGACAGAAGTGTGTTTGACACGGGAAGATGAGGGACAGAAGGCTAAGAAATTAGTTCCGTTTGCTGCAAAAATGAATTGGCAAGTGAATACCTTTGAGCCCATCTGTATGATAGTCATCAAAAAACAAAATGTAGAGGAAAGAGACAAATGTGCAGTGGTTCCAAAGTAAGGAGCATTATATCCCTTGATCTTGTATCCACAAATCATGTTACCTGAAAAAGCTACCTTCAATTTAAAGGATGCAAGAGAAACTACTAGGGCTATTATAGATCCTTTTCCATGGATGATGAAAGTAGAAACATAAAAGCAAGTGTCACCTGAATTATTTTCTTTTACTTTCAAGATAGAAGTTGGAAATCTTGATAAAAGCAATGGAAATCTATCAAAATGTTTTCTTCTGATATGTTCCTGGTAATTATCATGACTGATATAAACCTTGTTAAATAGCCACTGGTGTCTGGAAAAGTGGAGAATGGATTCCTTTCCCACAATTAGTCTAAATATAAATGTATTGAGGAAAGATGACCAAAAATGAAAAAGTCAGGTTGATATTTCATAAAAAAAATCAAATCAAAGAATCTCTCCAGGTATTTTTTTAACTGATAAATCTTTTGCTTACTACTAAACACTATATGAACAAATATTATTTATTTTGTAAGTAGGTTTTAGTCCCTTGCCTACCACTTCCTATTTTGATTTGCTTCTTTGTTTCCTCAGTTTTAAGAACAAAATGATTAAATTTCTCTCCAAGTGACTCAGGTTAATTTTATTTTTAAGATGATGCCAGCTTTCTCCATTTCCCGTTTCAGAGACTGAAGCTAGAGAACTATATGGTGGTTTTTAACAGTGATTAAAAAAGATGAGTTCAGCTCTAACTCCATCCCCATGGAAAATCTGCGAGCAGTTGCTTAGAGCATCACAGCGAAAAGTTCAGGGTTTGTCTGTAAAAGAGAACTAAACATACACGGCACCTGAGCATAATGCCAAATTCATATCCCAAATCAAGAATGGGGTACAACCAAGGAAAAGTGCACTACAGTCTCAGCCACAAGCAGATCCCTGAATCTCACAGATTGTCCTATTTATATGATATACATTTTCTTCCCACATAAAGCTGAACTACAGCCAGTATGGGCAAAAAAGACCAAGGCTGCTGAATGTCTAACACTCTGTGACAAAATGACATATGATGGTGTTGTAGCAGCTTCAGTAAACTGCTAATAAACCTAAAGACAAAATGATCTGTGATGACAAAACATTTTTTGGCATGTGGTTCACAAAATGCTATCATGTTCTGTTCATAAGTGTAAATTAATAGATTTCCAGAGAGAACGGGTAGATGCAGAGCCAGCAAAGGAAAGAAGCTACAGTCTGAGATTACCCAAGGACAGTTAGGGCGGGGATGCAGTTAATCAAGAGAGGCAGGACCTGGAGCCTGGGACTGCTAGGCAGAGCTTGAGCAGGGATAGGCAGCGTATATAAAAGAGTCTGTGGGTGAGAAGGTGAGAAGAAGTATGAGCTCTAAGGGCAGGGAGAGACCTGGGATAAAAGCTGGTTTGCCATGGCAGGACAAGAAAGGCTTGTGAGGAACGCATGGGACAGTTGGTGCCCAGTAGGTCATATTCCCTTTCAGAGCCCAGATTTCTCGCTGCCGACCCAGTATTGGCAACTACTGTGAGTCCCCCAGCAAAACACAACTCCTTTCTCTCTAGTGCTGGTGCCCATGGAGAAAGAAACTCATACAGAGCTAGCAGGGACAGATGTCTGTGCAACAGAGCCAGCAGTTCCAGATTTGCTGAGGAAACACGAGTGCAAATGAGCTACCTGTGTGATTAAAGCTCGCCAGCTTCTTTCAGTTGCAACGCAGGAAGAAATTTTCCCCAAAACATCATTTGATTTCTTTTACAGGTCCAGAAGGCATATGTGTTCACTTTGAAACAATCAGAGCATTCTCACAGCAGGAACATCTTGGTGTCTCCAGAACGGTGGAGGAGGAAGTCTGACACCCCATGGGCTGCCAGGAATCAGGGAGGTGGAAAAATGGGCTGGCAGAAATGGCTCTGTTGACATTTCACATAAACCGAGATATTCCCATGTGGACTTCTGTGAATCTTCATTTTCCAACAGAAAATACTCGGAAAATTTCTACCAGTTCAAATTAGGAAGGAAATTCTGGTTTTCTGGCTTCTTTGACAGAGCTAGGAATTTACACACAAAAATAACATTCAGAGATGATTATAGCAAAATAGTCAAACTTGGAGAATGCCAGAGCTAAGATGTACTGGCACAAGAGCCCACAAAAAACAGACTGAAAGGCCAAGGTAATTTAGCAGATTCAGTAGAAAATTCCTGATTTTTTTTTTCTTTTGAACCCTAGTAGTAATATTTTTCACAAAGGTTTTGTTTCTTCTGTGGGGGATTTTTTCATGGCCTATGACCATGGTCAGTGTTTATATTAGTCAAGTAATGACAAAAACAACTTCCTAGGTTTATATTAATAAAGATTTTGGATCCTCAGGTAGGATTCAACTGGAGTTAGAACTCAGTATAGTCCCTTTCTACTTTCAGCATCCTTCTCTTTCCCCATTTGCTTGTAAGTGATGGGGCTTCACCAAGAGTCATGGCAAATGCATCTGTACAGAACTATCTTCCAGGTATGGTTAATGCCCTTTCCTCAAACCTGGATTTGACTGTCCTCAAACAGAGGAGATGACTGAACAAGTATTTCTTCTCATTTTGTGTTAGTTTCCAGACTCCTGCACTATTACGTGAAAGGGCAGAAAAGAACCACCTTTGCCTTAAAAGTAGGATTTTAAAAGGAAGGTTTTAAAGTTGTAGAAAGAACTACCTTTGCCTACCTGCAGTTCAATGTTACAGAACCTGAATGAGAAAAGGTTTTTCCCTGGTATCCTGAGGGAATCAGAGCCTGCAAGAAGCTCTGCAAGCTGCAGAGCCTACAAAATTTACTCATTGCTCTGATTAAGCATTGGTAATGAACTGAATCAGAAATGTCATGGGTACACATTAGTTCTGAATACAAAAAGGAGGAAAGAAGTGGAGCTCTCTGATTCAATTTCTATGAAGGCTGGATGTTCCCTGCTTTTATTTGTTAAGGCTCACGCATTATTTCAATAGTCAGCATCTTGTCCCAGCAGAAACTATTTACAAAAGCCAACGATTCCTGGACTGCAAGTGCCATGGGACATTGGTGTGCTGCAGCAGACAAACATTCCAGCTTATTAAAATATATTGATGGTAGAGGGAAACTGCAAGCCACGAACAGAGCCCCAGGTCCTACCCAAGGGCAGAAGATGTGAAAACAAAATTACACTTGCAAAATCCCACAAACACACTGCTCAATAAGGTACAGCACTCCCGTGTCTTGTGAAAATGAACTTTTGATAGACAGTGATTTTTAATATTTTCCTGTGAGTAATCAGCAGCCAGTTGACCATATGGATGGGTTGCTTGTAGCACATTGTGCTCAAGGAGAGTCGGCTGCTCTGGCAGGGCAGAGAAGGGAACAGACACCTACAGTTGTCCTGTTAAGAAACAAACAGTGCTGGCTGACAGTATCAGCCCTAAGTAAAACAAAATGGATGAGGGATTTTCTGTCTCCTACTCACTTAAACAGTGTCTGGATTCAGCTGGAAGGGAACTGAAAGAAGTCCTAATTTTCTAATCTTCCTTCACAGTGATTTTTGTGAGGTTTAATGGATAAGTATTGATAGTCCTTTAAGTATATCCATGTTAAGAATACCTTCTCACAGTCTTGTATTTTTTGGAGGTATTCAGCCTCCGTCTTTCTCTAACTTCAATTCCCTTTCTGAAGACCTACTACCCTTTTCATCTTGTTTTATTACACACTTTTATCAAAGCTGAGACATTCACATGGAAAGTAATCCACAGAGGAAAGAGAGACTCCTGGTCACTACCAGCACCCCAGTGGATACTGAAAGCTCAAGTGCGTGACCATCTAATTTTAATGTATCATTTAGGGACTTTCATTTCAGCACCCAGCATCAAAGATCCTTATTTGTGACCACAAGCTGGTAGCTCGTTACAGGATCCAAGCCAACCAGCACACACACATCTAGCAGTATGCAGCAGATTTTGCACATAAATGTCTAGCGGTAAACAATAGGGAGAAGTTGAGAGCAGGAATAAATCCCAAAGCCCTCAGCTCTAGCTCCATAAATCATCTATTCTCTTTATGCACAACAGCACTGTGCAAAATGAGATATGGAGCATCCCCCCATTCCTCCCCTTTGAGCAATCTGGTGGTTAGCGCACACTTTCCTGAGACAGGAAAACATGGGCTTGAATTTGCTTGAGCATAAGGCAGTGAACTTACTGAGTGAATGCTACTTTACAAAAGGAAGGCTATGTCTTCTCTTTAGACTATATGGTTTGAAAGGACAGGGTGAGCCGACCCTTCATAATGAAAATACACTGGGGAGACCAAAGTCCAGGAGGGTAAAGGAAGTGCAGCCCAAATGAGATGCAGGGTTTCCAAGTTGGTGGCCTCCAGTGCTAGCCGATGCTTTCCCCACCAGCACAGTGATCAGGCATGCAGCAGCTCCGCGCTCCCAGACACAAACTCTCCTGCGCCGTGCGCGGGGAGTGAGGATTCCTCTGCCAAAGCCAGATGTGCAAGTCCCCTCTTTGGGACCTGGCCCCTCACGTTTGATTCTGGCATTACATTGCCATTGTAAGTCAGTTTTAAAAGCACTCCCCTTCGCTGCGTGTCCGATAGAGAATTGTTCTAATTTGCAAAGTTAATGTGCATTCATTACTATTTTGTGTTCAGTTACATCAAGCGTCTCATTTAAACACAGCTGCAAGAAAACTTCTAAGCTGTGTTTGGAAAAAGGTTAATGACTAGGGAACAGTTTTCTGTTTTAGCTATTTTGCTGTGATGAGTGTTTAAGAGACCATACATAGCTTTGTCTGAATTATACATCTCCGCTAAGTATGTAAACATTTACTCACACAAAAGAAAACAACAGAGTGTTGAACCCTCAGATATTTGGCTTAATAGTGCATACAGAGACAGCTCCCATATCCTTCCATGTATTCATAAGTCTGTCAGACTTCTGTGGATAGTCCTAGTCTTTGGCATCCATCCAAGGCAAGACAAGACTTTAAATGGGAGCTGAGAGATAAAGATGAAAAGTATCATCTTGTCTTAATGCCCAGCCACTCTTTTGGATTCTTCCTTTATCTTTCACCTTTAAAATCTTACTTTTGCATAGTGTACTTTTCATTATATATTTTCATGGTTTTGCACAGATATCTCTTTTTTTCTCATGCTTGCTAGTTTTACCTAACGTATGACAGTGAATAGAAATACTCTATAAACTATATATTGGGGGGGGGGAGGTTTACACTGACGTGAGCTAGCTGTAGCAGAAAATTTCTACTCCAGAGATACAGTAGATGAAGAGAATAGCTTTCCTCCTTGTCTCCTTCCAAGAAATGCAGCTATGCTACTGCTGAATTCTTTTCCTAAGTTATTAGGGTAAAGAAGAAATCAAAATTCTACCTGACAAGGGCAACTGATATCATCATTTCTCAGAGAGAATCAAAAATCAGTGATCATTAATCTTCCAGTATTTACAGCCAGAAAGTTGTAAAGGAAATTCTCATCCTTCTGAAGGCAATGAAAGTTTACCACTGATTCCTGCAGGATCAGGATTTCACCCACACCGTACCAGAAGCTGCATTCTGCTGTGGTAACCTTCTCCCTGAAGTTTAGAAGGCTAAGAGAAAATAAGATAACGTCATGGAGCGTAAGATCCATAGTGTCTAAAGATAAACTGAAAATGGCTGAGGATAAATTACTAATCTGGAGATCTGACACAAGAAACTAGAGCTCAGTTTTAGGAATAGAAAGCCCTTCGCTGTATCAAATCTAGCCGCTAGTTGCCAAAGAGAAGGAGGCAACAAATACTGGACAGTCTTTGATAGAGTCTGCATTTGATCCTATAAGAAGAATCCAATTTATGTAATTTGTGAACTTCGACTTCATGCCATTTGAAAATTATCCACATTCAGTGAGATGGAAAGGCTTTTTTGTAAAATTTTATCAGCAATAATCTTCATTTATCTAAATTTCAAAGAAAGACAAGCGTGATAACTAGACACCTACTTTTCCAAGAGGTCATTGCAGATTTCTTCTCTAAAGAATAAGAAGAAATCACAGAATCAGTGAGGTTGGAAGGGACCTCTGGAGAGCATCTAGTCCAACCTCCCCGCTCACCAGGGTCACCTACAGCATGGTAGACAGCCATGTTGCATCCAGGCAGGCCTTGAAGATCTCCAGAGAAGGAGACTCCACAGCCTCTCTGGGCAACCTGTCCAGTGCTCCGTCACTCTCACAGGGAAGAAATTCCCCCTCACGGTCAGGCGGAACTGCCTGTGCTTCAATTTCTGCCCTTTGCCTCTTGTCATGGGACAACTGAAAAGAGTTTGTCCCCATCCCCCTGACACCCTCCCTTCAGGTACTTGTACACATTGATCAGATCCCCCCTCAGTCTTCTCTTCCCCAGGCTGAAGAGGCCCAGCTCTCGCAGCCGTTCCTCACAGGGCAGGTGCTCCAGCCCTCTGATCATCTTTGTAGCCCTACATTGGACTCTCTCCAGTAGCTCCATGTCTCTCTTGTAGTGGGGAGCCCAGAACTGGACACAGTACTCGAAATGAGGCCTCCCCAGGGCTGAGGAGAGGGGCGGGATCACCTCCCTCCACCTGCTGGCAACACTCTTCCCAATGCACCCCAGGAGACCATTGGCCTTCTTGGCCGCAAAGGCACGTTGCTGGCTCATGCTCAACCTGTCATCCACCAGCACTCCCAGGTCTTTCTCCGCAGAGCTGCTCTCCAGAAGGTCAGCCCCCAGCTTGTACTGGTGCCTAGGATTATTTTTCCCTAGGTGCAGGACTCTGCACTTGCCCTTGATGAACCTCAGGAGGTTCCTCTCCGCCCAGTTCTCCAGCCTGTCCAGGTCTCTCTGAATGGCAGCACAGCCCTCAGGTGTGTCAGCCACTCCTCCCAGCTTGGTATCATCAGCAAACTTGCTGAGAAGGCACTCTGCCCCCTCATCCAGGTCATTGACGAAGAAGATGAACAGAATGAGACCCAGTACTGAGCCCTGGGGGATGCCACTAGCCACAGGCCTCCAACTAGACTCCACACCACTGAACTCTGCCTTTCAGCCAGTTCTCTATCCACCTCACTGTCCACTCGTCTAACCCACACTTCCTGAGCTTCTCTAGGAGGATGCCATAGGAGGCAGTGTCAAAAGCCTTGCTGAAGTCAAGGTACACAACATCCACTGCTCTGCCCTTGTCTACCCAGCCAGTCACTCCATCAGGGAAGGCTATCAGATTGGTTAAGCAGGATTTGCCCTTGGTGAATCCATGCTGGCTATTCCTGATCTTCTTCCTACCCTGCACATGCTTGGAGATGACATCCAGAAGGAGCTGTTCCATCTCCTTTCCAGGGATGGAGGTGAGGCTGGCTGGCCTGTAGTTGCCTGGGTCCTCCTTCTTGCCCTTCTTGAAGACTGGAGTGACACTGGCTTTCTTCCAGCCCTCAGGCACCTCTCCAGTTCTCCAGGACCTCTCAGAGATGATGGAGAGTGGCCAAGCAACAACATCCGCCAGCTCCCTCAGTACCCATGGGTGCATCCCACTCGGGCCCATGGATTTGTGGATGTCTCGCCTGCCCAGAAGGTCTCTAATCCTTTCCTCCTCAACCAAAGGAAAGCCTTCCCTTCTCCAGACTTTCTCCCTCATGTCCAGGCTGCAGGATTCCTGGGGGCTGCCCTTAGCAGTGAAGACGGAAGCAAAGGCGGCATTCAGTAATTCTGCCTTCTCTGTATCCCTTGTAAGCAGGGCCCCCGCCCCATTCAGTAGCGGGCCCACATTTTCCCTAGTCCTCCTCTTGCTGCTGATGTATCTGAAGAAGCGCTTCCTCTTGTCCTTGACGTCCCTTGCCAGACTCAGTTCCAACTGGGCCTTAGCCTTCCTCGCCACATCTCTACATACTCTGACTTCATTCCTGTAATTCTCCCAAGCAGCCTGTCCCCTCTTCCACATTCTGTGTACTTTCTTCTTCTGTCTGAATTTGGCTGAGAGCTCCTTGCTCACCCATGTAGGTCTCCTGCCCCTTTTGCTGCACTTCTTCCTCATAGGGATGCACCGCTCTTGAGCTTGGAGGAAGTGATGTTTGAATACTATCCAGCTCTCACAGACCCCCCTTCCTTCTAGGGTCTTAACCCTTGAGACTCCACTAATTAAGTCTCTGAAGAGCCCAAAGTCTGCTCTCCTGAAGTCCAGGGTTGCAATCCTGCTTGAAATTATTTTACATATTTAGCACGATAAATTTTAATTGCCTGGTGTGTTGCTTATCAATTCTAGCAATGGTCCAGAGGTTCCATAAGCATTGGTATTTTTGAAAAAAAAAATAGGCTGTTTCTGCATCTCACTCCTTCAAGACCTTTCTGAGGCAGTTGATTATTGTAATGACTTGGCCCTGTGTTATGGCAAATCTGCCCTTAGGTTAGTCCTATTGAATTACAGTTTCAGAAGCTGTGTTACACAAAAGCCTAAAACATGCATGGGGAAAAGACCTAGTATAAGACTGAGTAATCAGCTAAAGAATTCATTTAGAATGTGCATGGTAGCTCAACTGCATTTTATGTTTTTAGGCATAAGTTTTTTTCTTTTTGTTTATGCACTAAAGAACACTAGAATGTAACAAAATGAAGAATGTCTAGAAATGGCATTCTTAACCCCCCAAAGCTTATCAATTATTTATGCACCAAAAGTTGGTGTTTTTGTTGTATTTCATACTACTTTCGTAAAGTAGCTGCTATAGGCACCGTCAGAGGCTATGGGATTGCTGTGCTTGGACTCGTAAAGTTAGGTAAACTGCAGCCTTAGTCCACACAGACCTGACAGAAAAAGGAACTACTATTATCTACAAATTCAGTGGGAAGAGTGGAAATTTTGAAGGTTTAGTTTGGGAAAACAACATCTGCATTTTGGAATCTATTTGTCTGCAAGTTTGTTACTGTTCACATTTGGTCTTCAGAGCATTGCTGTTATATGCCACTCCTTTTCAGCCACAGCCCATTTTACAATGACCTCAAGCCAAAAGGAAAAAAGGATCAGCTTTTAGTCATAGAGCAAATCAGAAACTCCCTTTGTTGTGTAGCTCAATGCTCATAATCAGAATAATCAGAAAAATAAGGTGCACGAGACATAAATCTGGATTCTAAACAAACAAATAAAAATATGAACCTAAAGATTCAGTCCCAGGATCAGTGTTATGCAGTAAGTCTAGTTGGCAAATAGCCTAATTGGCTATTTAATTAAATGAATAAAATACTAAAATGAACTTCCTGCTGTAATGGACTTTGTAATAATTTCATCTGAACAATGTATTTTCTCTGTTTGAAGGTTTTTATATGGTTGATTAGTGAATCAAATCTTAGAGTTTAATAGTAAATATCTGTAGTGACCCACATGATTTAATGGCCAAATAATTTTGCTTTAATTTGCTAAGAGACTGAGAGGGATGGAGAAAAGAAATTGTATGTCAATTGTAGGCAGTTGCTTTTACCGAGTTTTATAAATGCAGTGGCTATTATCTTTCCAAGAACAGCTGCTTCTCATATGTATTTAGGAGACCCAGCCATACCAAGCACCTTGGATTCACTAACAAAATATGTTCCAAAAAGATAACTGATGACTGATACAGAACTCTCTAAATATTCTCTAAATAATCCCAAGATCATTAAGAAATCCTGAATCAAGGTCTTTGTTTCAGTGATAAATTTTAGGGAACAGTTGTGGTCTCTCACATATCTGAAGGCAGTAACTCCTGGAAAACAGCAATTTTTTTAATCATAACCAATTTAGTTCAGGATTCACTCTGCTGAGATTCTAGTGCAAACAACATGAAATTACCATCTGCTCAAAAAGTAGCAGTTTGGTTAAATTAGTTCTGTCCTGCCTATTGCTATTGTTGCTAGTGATTTCAGAGTATTTCTCCCAACCGCTTCAGCAATACTACCCTATAATCCATCATCCTTGCTCATATCTCACATCATTTGCCCTCCTCTGGAACTGAACCAGTTTTTAAAAGTTGGAATTCAGAAAAATGTTCATGTTACAAAAACTTCTTCACTGAATATATATATACAGTAATTCTGTCCAAACAGGGAAAAAAAAAAAAAAAAAAAAAAAAAAAAAAAAAGAAGTAAACTCACAGTAATTTTGGAGGCTGTTACATGTAAAGGTCATGACACTTTAAAAATGCCATCTTACTCACATCCGAGAGAGACTAAGTCCATTGCCCTGCAGAGAAATTAAGAATAAAAGGACCTTTGAGAATATACCTCTTTCTGTTGTTTGCAAAATCAAAGTAAGAGCTAAAGAAAGAATGAGTGGACAACTATTATAAGACATTTCTTGGTCATGTGAAGCTCAGTTTTACGTGGTTTGCTGCTACAGAAAATAAATTACCTGCAGATCATTTACTACTGAAGGAAATCTTCCAAAAATTTAGGAAGTACAAGCAAATTCAGTAATATTAGATCCACTTCAGGAAAAGAGTACAACAGTTTGACGTTCCTAATACTTTTAAGTCTCTTGAGATAATAAAATTATTTCAATGCTCATTCACCCATTGGTCTGTCATTTTGGAAACCGTTCTTTGGAAGTGACTGCAAATAACAAGCAGAAAACACATGACGTCAAAATATTTTACAATACATAGTACAATAATACAATAGTACAATATCTTAGTGCTGTAGACAAATGAGTGAATTCTGACAAGTGAGAACTCTCAAAAATCTGAAATAATAGTGAAGAAAAGGGAAAGTGAAGTTAAAGTACTGAACTGTTCCTCTGCTCTCAGACCTGCTACAGATTCCCTGTTCGACCTTCAGCAAACAGGTTTGTCATCAACCTTACTGGGTGCTAGGCCAGACCTTTAAGTCCTCAGCTCTCCATCCTTAAAAGAAAAATAACAGTTCCCTAGAGAGAAATTGTGATGGATAATCTTTTCCTGGAGAGTAATTGTGATGATAAATTGTGAGAGATTTAGGTGCTATAGTGATAAGCACTATAGGAGAACATACTATGGCAAGATAAAACTTTTGCTGTCACGCACCAGACTGCTGAGAGACATTTTTAAAGTGACATTTTCACATTATTTATTATAAAGAAGGGCCGCTTTTGCTTCTCTTTTCAATTAGCAGGTGAGCAAGAGAAATAAGACAGCAAAAAGTAGATGACTGATGCCGTGCGATGCTAAGATTCATATCAGACTTCTCCCTTCGACATCCAAAATGCACCAAGGTGCAGTTCAGTTCTGAGAGAGCAGTACCTGCCAGGGCTGAAGCTGGCGGCAGATGGGCTGCAGAAAATTCACAGGAAAGGCTTGCTTTGAAGCAACTTGGCAAACTATTATTCCTGTATTAAGCCGGGTACTGTTTATACAAAATAAGCAGAACGATGTGCCTCTTAACACATCAAATAATTGACCTATGGAACTTGTTGCCAAAAGTGCTGTGGGTGCTAAGAATTTACACAGGTACAAGGCTGGAGAAATAAATTAAAAATAAATTCACTGAGCATTACTAAAAAAATAGAAAACACATCCAAATGTCAAAGAGATAAAAACAGTTGGAGGCTGGGGAAGGACGGTATACGCTTGCCTGTCATTATTTTTCCCTTGGCACTCATTTATGGTACTGACTTCAAAAGACCTTTGAACACACCAACTAAAGCCATTCTTAAGGCCTGTTGGAATAAACGCTTCAGGACACAGTTGCTTCTTGCCAGGCCCAAACCCCCACGGGCTCCAAGGGGAGCATTCAAGGTGACACGCTTGACACCGTGTTGGGAGCAGCACTGCCACGGGCAGCAGCTCCAGCGGCGAGCTGCCTCCTCCTTAACTGGCTCTCTTCTCTCCCTCTCTACCAGTACAGGCAGTCCACATTTCTGAAGTCCTCTCTCCTTAGAAATAAGGACCCAAGTGATTTTTTTCATATCAGTGGGAAACTAAAAATTTCTCTAGTGTGCCAGATTTACCTCAGGCGAGATGATAAGAAATATGTGACCGATGGTACATACTAAGTAAATGACCAATACTGCTGCCAGCTCACAAATGCAAGAGTAAGCAGAGAATCACAAGGGAAAAGACATATAACCATCGGAAACAGAAGTTCTCTTAGTTCGTTCTCTTCACATCCACTAGTTTATTAGCATATTTCTGCATACCCTATATGTTGACCTCCATTAATGGAGAAAGCAGCACTTTTGTATTGAAAAATGCTTGATGTCCTACATGAACATTTTAATAGAAGATACTTGATACAGTTGAAGGATATATACTGCAGTCTAATTACACAATATTTTATACTAAACTTTTCTCCTTTACTTTTGCTACAGTGTCCTGAAAAGCTGTCTATCTGCCTCATCTCACATCTTAGGACCTGAGTACCATATACTTTGTATGGGCACCGGTGTGTGCAAGGATAAAAAAAATATTTTTTTTAATTTAAAAATTACACCAGGATTAAAAAATTGTGTTGCTGATCATAGAGCAGAGAGGTGTGGCACATATCAGATCCATTTTAAGTCTTTTTCTTTCTTTCTTTTTCTCATTTACACAGCTCCAATGGTGATGTCATTCAGGAATAACTCTGATGTCAGCAGTCAAGGACTGCACAATCAAATTTTAATATTGGGTAAAGCTAAAAACCCTAAAAAATGTTTGTCCCCTTCTTTGCCCTTTCTCACATGTCTCACTGCATAGACACATTCACAGGCTATTAAAGCAAACCCTTGAGAAGTGTAAAAAAAGGCCTGCAGACTTTTCTTTCACATTGCATTTATTCTCACCTTCTCAAGTCAAAAACAAGCACCAAATCTCTACCAGGTGGGGTGTGCTTTTCTAATTTTGATAGAGCAAATAGATCCAGATAAAGATATAAACATCTTGTCTCAAGTCCTATGTCCAGTTCCGGGCTCCCCACTACAAGAGAGACATGGAACTACTGGAGAGAGTCCAGCGTAGGGCTACAAAGATGATCCGAGGGCTGGAGCACCTGCCCTGTGAGGAACGGCTGCGAGAGCTGGGCCTCTTCAGCCTGGGGAAGAGAAGACTGAGGGGGGATCTGATCAATGTGTACAAGTACCTGAAGGGAGGGTGTCAAGGGGACGGGGACAAACTCTTTTCAGTTGTCCCGTGTGACAGGACAAGAGGCCATGGGCAGAAATTGAAGCACAGGAAGTTCCGCCTTACCGTGAGGGGGAATTTCTTCCCTGTGAGAGAGACAGAGCACTGGACAGGTTGCCCAGAGAGGCGGTGGAGTCTCCTTCTCTGGAGATCTTCAAGGTCCGCCTGGATGCAACCCTGTCTACCATGCTCTAGGTGACCCTGCTGAGCGGGGAGGTTGGACTAGATGCTCTCCTGAGGTCCCTTCCAACCTTACTGATTCTACGATTCTGTGATCTACAAACCCAGGTTCAGGGTTCTGAATGCAGACATCTTTGTACGAATACCATAAACCTCCAGCAAATCTTTCTAACCCTTTCTTAAAGATAGAAAGAAAACTGTTAAAGCATTTGAAATGTAAAACATGAAGTGAGATTAGGTTGAAGGATGCTGTTCAACTCTTTGCCTTGAGCTGTAAAGAGGAATTCTTTTAAATGTTAAAACACATTTGTCAGCCTTTTCAATGGCGTTTAAGTATTTAGCTGCCTAAATACTTTGCCCTTTTGGGCAAAAGAGAGGAACTAGAACTGCTGCTATTCTTTAAAGCTGATCCTGCATCCTCAAAGGCAGAAGGAGAGAAGACTAAAGGATAGCAGAGTATCACAGCTTCTCTTTCTAATGCCAGTTCTGCCACCAAGTGATCTGCTAACCTGAAACCTGGCAAACTTGAGACTGGTAGAGCACTGACTCAAGAGATTTGCATTTGCTGGCTCTCCGGTAGTGAGGCCACTGAAGACCTCTTTTTTTTCTTTCTTTTTCTCATCACCTGTTTCCCTTTCATTCTCTTTTCACCTCTTCCTTCATCCCTCCCTCTCTCTTTTGTTTTTTTCTTTCACTTTCTCTATCAGAGATCTAGAAGAGACAGACACTCAACCAAAGCAATAATGCAGGGAAGGGAGAATACCTAAGAGAGGGACTGCCTAGGAGCACACCATCCCGTGGGAGCTCAGGACACAGGCTGTGGTCAGAATGACACTCAGGTTCCCTTTCCCTTCCTCCGGCCTCGCCAAGGATCACAGCAATGACGGACAGGTGGTAGCACAGCGATGATCACCAGCACAGCCCTGCCAGTGGTGGGCTCGTTCCTGTCGGTCCACCTGCCTTCTTCATGCTACATGAAAAACGAAGTAAGTACGTGAAGTAAGAAACTCGCATCTCACACAGAAATGCATCTCTCTCTCTAGACACATTTGGTTGAAATCATGTTAATAGAATTGGCTTGATGTCCCATAATTCCACACCAACTCTCTTGCAATCATTTTTAAGCAATTAGCCTCACAGTGGCATGGAAACAAAACACTTTTGAAATGTATTGTATATAATCTCCTATGAAATGAACGAAATTATGTGAGTAAGATAAATATTTTCAATGACTATGCTGTGATATCAGAGGTGAGTTTCAGTCTCTAACTGAAATCATATTTTCCTCTTTTAAAAAGAAAAATAAAAGGCATGCTCAAGAACTTCTTTTTCCTATTTCCTTTTCTTTGCCCTCAGCTGTTCTCACAGGCCTTCATGTTTAGGGCACCGGTGGAATAACATCAACTATTCTTCACCAGTCTTTGGGAAAGGATGTCATTACCTATCCTTAACTCAGGTTCATGAAATAAACACTACATAATAGCACTTATTGAAAAGACTGCTGTCTTTTCTTGAACATTTTATGTATTCTGAGCTTCATTTTCCCATGGTTAAATGGGAGAAGCACTGCTTTTTCACCACATTTATTCAAAAAGTATACTACAGGAATGGAAGTAATGAGAAGTCTACATTACTGAAACACAAAGATTTTTTTTTAAATAAAAATCACTCAAAATGAGTGAAAATAAAAGATTCAAATTATGCTTTAATGCATGTGTTTAAAATACATAATATCAGAATGGTAATTGTCATTCCACCTGCAAGACTATACTCTGAAAGACTGCATGGTATTATCAGACAGGCAAATGTGAAGGCCTATTTAGAATTACTCAGTTTAATGGTGGTATGAATCAAATCAAATGAAAATTCTTCAGTCACTGAAAGGACATAAAAAGATGAATAGAACACAAATGGATTTCAGATCTAAGAATTTGTTGCCAGTTACAATACAGAAATCATGCACAGATGTACTTATTTCTTCTGCTTGTGTGTTTATGCTAAAGCAGAAAGAGAAAATTAAAAAATTTAGAAAACAAAACAGAGTAAAAAAATACAAGTGATCAGCAGACCTTCAAGGAGTATCAATTAGGATACATCTGTTAGTATCAATGGAGCTGGCTCTGACTGAAATTTCACAGATGTGTAGTAGAACTACAGAAGCTGCTGATTTGTAAAGGAAGCAGGGGCATTTCCATGCATTAGCTTGCCAGTTATTTAATCCACATCTCAGGAAGAATTTAAAAAAAAAATCATAAAATTTCCTCTTGAGACTGAGCGAAAGATACCCATAGATATGATCAATATTTTTAATTTCTGTAACACAATTGCATGGCACATGAGTAACTACTTGCGTTTTGAGCCACTACAGTAACTGTTCCTGGGCACAAAGATATCATCCTCAGCAAAAAGAATTAGCAGATTTCTTATGTCAGCAATACAGTGGTGCACTCCCAGTCAAATATATCTCCAAGACAGCCTCGTAGGCTCTGTAGATATTAACTGTCATGAAAGGAGTCTGAAGATTTGTTGCTGTTCATTTTGATTAACGCAATCTACAGCAATAAAACAACTCTCATCCTACAGCACATCTAATTACATCTGAAAACTGCAATGTCCTTAGCACACTGGCTTCATAATATCCTTTGCTCTCCCGTAACGGGATCTCACCCAGCTGCTCACAAGACTCAGGCTGAGCCCTCGCCCACCGCACTTGGAGAAGGAGCAAGAGCTGTGTCCTTGCGTAACTGACTGTTTCCTAAGGATGAAAGAGTGCAACATCTCTTAAAATCACACAATTTTACCTTGTTAAGTCCCACTGGCTCATCAGGAAGGCATTAGAGGGGGAAAAAAAAGAAAAAAAACTCTTACAAATGAAAAAAAGCATCTGCATGCCAAGCACAGCTTGCTTGAGTCCCCTCGCAACTGTGATCTGGGTTAGTCAGCTACCTCCTCGTCAGTAGCATCCCACAGCTGATCAGTTGTGGTACCCTGGCATGGGATCAGCACGTACCTGCAGAGCTTCAAGTGGGCCACCCTGGCTGAATTTCTTGATGATAAACAGGTTTCAGAATGAGTACGACACCAAATTACGCAGCCCCATCAAGACTGGATCACCAGCGAATAGTTACCATAAACATTTAGGTAACTGCAGAAAATAAATGTTCAATGCTTATGAAATTTAGGTGCCTCTAGAGTTAGACTAGAGAAGAATTAACTGAAGATCATATTTTGGATATTGGATATTTAAATACATACCTCATCATTGGTACTTACATAAAGGCCCAAAACTGCAGATTTGGGTGTAAATGATTAGAATGACTTTTTTATCCAAGCACTTTGTATTGGACAAATGTGTTTTGCCTCTAAAAACAGGATTTTTCATTAAATTTACATTAAATACAAGGAAAATAAAAAAGTTGTTCAGCCATTTAGAAGGACTGAGCAAAAAGAAGAAAGTGGAAGCAAACCAGACTAAATGTTTTTATTTCCAGTTTTATTTAGTATGTCTTAAACAGGTTTTTCAAACGAAAGCCATTCTTTCATTAAAAATATTGACTAACTCTAATAGATATCTGTTTGAAATTGTTCCCATGGCAGCTGCAGCCAGAAGCTGAAAAGATCTGTTTTTCCATTGGAAGAAAGACTTCAGTGGTGAAAAGCTTTTCTGTTTTGCCTGAGTACACCAGCCGGTCTAATAAAATATACAGTTCTTCCTCCAAACCAGGATGCCTTGCACTCTGTTGGCACTTTATTTTATAAAGAGATTCTGAAACCCACAATGAAAATATACCTCTGCTTTGCTGAAGTCACACAGCATAAAAGTCCAAGAGAAGGTACTAGAGAAATAATTTTTTAATTGAATATTTTTCGTATTCAGTAGCACTGAGTCAAATTCTTCAGTTCCTCTTCTTCTATAGTTTTATTAATAAAGACTTGCCTTTGACATAATATTATCTCTCTCACACACACTCTAACTCAGTTTGAATTTAGGATACAGCACTGTAAGGTGCATGACTGCTGCAAAATTTAATATGCTGTTGGTGGGTTTCATCTTGTTTTTTATTTTGCCAGACAAAAGGCAGGTTTCTGGATTATGCCAGTTACCTCAGCTCCATCTCTTAAAAGTGGTATGAGAGAGAGAGACATTCAAAACTCAGCTTATATTGTCTATTGTAGGTGTCACATGAGCTATCCTAGCATAATGCCTTACCTGTCTCTCAGTCATAGGAAAAGTCAGGGCATTTACCTTGGATTAGACACAGTGACATTTAAATGGTCAAAATAAAGCAAAACAAATTGAAGCAGGAACTCTGTGTACAGAGAGCACGTTGAAAGCCAGAAGGTGCTAGCAGGATTTTGCACCACACAGAATTACTCTCTTTTATGGTATGGTACAGAATCACAGTGTACATGGGGGCTGTATTAGCCAAATCCTGACATCTTTATTCATGTAAATAATATTATTGCATTTAAGGAACTACTCAACTACACATACACTGGAGCATCCAGGAAGATGCATGGTCATTTCTACAGGTTTTTCTTCTCACCCAAATTTACAGTGCTTTTTATATGGCATTTTTTTGGTAAGTATTATTTCCAAGGCTAGAAGAAAGGCTCTCCTTATTTCTCCATGTGTTTCAATTAGGAAAAAACCCTCTTGCACATGCACTCAAACACACCCAAAGGCAGCAATACATTTATTCTCAGAATAGAGCCATTTCATAATCTCGTTTTATTTGTTCCACTGTCTGGGCTCAGTATCAGAAATTAACTCTGCTCTTGACAGCAACATATGAACCATTTTTAAAGCTCTTAGTCAGCATGCGCTGCATTAGTATTGCAGCTTCTTGCTTTGAATCAAGAGCCTACAGGAAACTTGCTGACCCCAAGGCTTTTCCACTCCAGGTTCGGAGGAGACGGATGGTTCAGTGAAACCTCTCTCACTCCAGGGTCTGGTCTCATGAGAGACGAGGTTGCATATTTAACAGCTGGCTGGCTGGCTGAGAATTGCCTTCTTCAGATGTTGGTACAATTTTTCACTGAGGGTCTCAGCTCCTGAAGCTTTATTCTGTCATCACTGAGAGGCTTCCCAGTTTAACTCAGTCATGAGTGAGAAGCAAATCTGGATGAAAGAAGCTGGTCAAAGACCCCAGAAACCTCCTTAGGATTTCTGGTCCTGCAGTACTTGACGGATTGCCACATTTCAGTGTGACAAGGCTGAGAGAGACTCTGGGCTGTAAGGTAGGGAGCAGACCTTTGAGGAATCAGTTTATCCATGATGTTTCCAAGGGTGTGGAGCAGAGATGGAAGAGGGGAGCAAAATGATATCTAGGCTTGAGAAACACATCTAAGACACAGATCTAGTTCTGTACACAGCATCTTAGTGCTGATATAATTGGGATTACATGCAAAAGTAAGGATGAGGTGATGGAAAATTCAGTAAACCCAAGTTATGTTCCCATATTGGGAATATAAAGGGCTTCTAGGATACAGCACCCACCACTAGTTATTAAAGAGGGCCAGCCTCTTCGCATCAGGAAAAGTTCAGTTTTGGCTCTGCTTCTGCTGCCTGGGTGGACTGGAGCCCTTTGAGATCAGCACAGTATTGTTGAGGCTGCCGGGTTTTAACTACCAGCCCTCTACTACCATCTCTGACTAAGCTTAGTTGTTTCTGATTTCCTTCTACAACAGTCATCATCCAGGCATGGAAACCAAGTTCTCATTTGCTCTAGTAAATGTGCAGTCAGGAACATACTCCACAAAAAATACTTTAATCCTTCACAAAATAAACCTTAAACCTTTCATAAAGATAGTCATGTTAACAGCATGCTGGCTTGGTATACAAAAAAGATCAAAAGTTAGTAAATAGAATTACAAATCTAAAATTTATGTAAATTGAATTGGCTAGATGTGGCTTTTCCTCTTCTCTACTAGGGACACGAGAGAGTTATATTATTGTAGATCTTCCCACTCTAGGGCTCGCATCTGTGTAACATACAGCATAAACTCTGTGATGGATTCTCTGGCAATCCTAGTATCTTGGTTTTGTGTGTGTGTGACCATTTGTGTGTGTATGTTTTCTATACATAATATGCAACACAAATTTAAGTGAATATATTTAAATGCAAACAATTTCTTTCTGCTCTCTGCCTCCTGAATCCCACAAGATGGTTTATACCATAGTCTTTCAACAAAACATACTGTCACAGACAGTTTAGGCTGTCAAGTATTTGCTTATCTGCACATTTGAGCCAATGGTGTGATTTCAGGTCTTAGGTTATTTCAGATTTTCTTTCTACTTTATTATGACTGCCAGCAACTATTTATTGTTTTTCTTGAAATTGGAAGATGTTCCATTTCTTTTGATTCATGACCCAGAAGATGAAATAGAATATTCCTACTAAAGCTGCAAACATTACCAAACTGAGAAAAGTAGCGAGCATACTGAAGGACAAGACTGAAATGTAAAACAGCCTTAACCAAATCAAATGACTTCTCTCTGAAGAGAATGGGCAGTAATGCTGTAAGGATAAATGGAGAGGAGTGTGCCAAGCAGGAAGAGCTAAAAGCACAAGAACCAAATAGAGGAAAACTGAACACGGCTATTAATTATACCTGGTTGAAAGAAGCTATGGGCATGAAGAAAAACATTGTACATGATTAAAATGCTATATGCTATTCAGTATGGGAGGGACTGATCAGAGCAGGTGAGTTGGGCTAGATGAACTCTAGAGGTTCCTTCCAACCTCAACCATTCTGTGATTCTGTGAATACTAAATACCTCAAACCTCCTGTATGTTTCTGAGCTACTGGGACTGAGCACTAGATGGATGAGCTTGTAAGAGGCATCTCTGAAGCTATTTCTCTCAAAAAGTGTGTGTAGGAAAGGCGGCATGCAATACCCCACCAAGATATACAAGGCCACTGGCAGCTCATGAGCTGACAAGAAGCTAACCAAGAAGATACTCACTGTTCACCAAACCGCATTCTGCCTATACCTCTACATGGAAAAAAAATAAGAAGGAAAAAAAAAGAAAAAGAAAGAAGAAAAAGGAAAGAAAGAAAACAAAGAAAATCTAGGTAGCTATTCACATGGATTTGTATGAGTCAGGGAGCATTATAATCTCTAACATATTCATCCTCCTGCAAAACAGAAACACAAAGGAGGTTTATGAATGAAATCTCTGACAGAGCAAGGACTTGAGCCCAGTCTCCCAGCTTTCACAATATGGTTTTTCCTCTGTTCCCCAGAGCAGATCAAAGACACAAATCTTGTCAAAAGATAATAAATATATTTTTATGTAAAAAAAACACATCTTACATTTTTTGGAAAAAATAATGTGAAAAGAATTATCTTTGTTAAAACTGTCATTGAATTATTGTTTGCCCTCATCTAAGAATGGGAGAGAAAGGGAACAATTAGCCATTATATAGTTGTAAAAAAAGAATAAATTGTATATTGAAGGTTTTGTGAATTTTTGCTCATTAATAGGAGAGAGAATTTGTTAAAAATATTACAAGAAAAAATATAGGATAACCCTATTATATTAGACAGTTTGAAGATACGAAGCAGCAAACTTTCAAAGACAGCTTCTAACTCCTAATGTCCCTTTGATATTCTCAAAGACACTTGAAGTAGAAAAAGTAGAGATCACTTTGAAAAAGATCACTTTTGAAAATGCAACCCTGAATTACTTACTTTTTATAGTATACAAAGAGCAATGACAAACTTAGTCCTGTGTATATATAAAGGCTAATTTGCAAAAATAGCCAAATTGGCAACTTTGGAACAATGAGTTATCAGTGACCAACTACAAATGTGGAAGAACCCTCCTGCTGTAGGTTTAATTACTAGTAACAGAGTTACTATGGTCAAGCCACAAGGACACAAAAAATATATCAGAAATATCTGATAACATTGATTTCAATTATTTATTAATATAGACACCACACACCTACCCTCTCAAAATATTTTATAACAGCCTTCTAATTTTTACACTTCCCGAAAGTGGTTTTTTTACTCCTGAAACACTCTGCATATGAATATTTTTGTTCAATTAAGCAGATACAAGACCACTCACATCTTGAAATGAGATGTCATTCTTCACTATACAAAATCAAGGCCTGAACAGCAACGCTCAGACAAATTCAAATTCCCACCTCAGCTTCTGAGTGCTATTCTGGCCTGGAATGATATCTGCTGTTTTCAATTTTTATTTTTGTATTCACTTTTCTTCCTTCAAAGAGAAGCAGGTGAAAGTATACCACACTTTTGTGAAGATGGCTTCTTGGTATAATTGAAGAGAATAGAGCCAACAGAAGTTGCCTTTTTCAAATATATTTCACTTTTTTGCAGTTATAACCAACTAAGCTATACACTCTCCTGCTTTCGGTTGGTGTGAATCCCAAGCTTCTTGCTATAGCTGAGGTGGAAAACATAACTTATCGGTAACATGTATCAACAGGCTCTGACTGCCCAAACACTCGCACAGGTGGACACGGTCAGTTCTCATTAAACAGATCGTTTTATCACAGCTTGTCTGCAATGCTAAGGCAAACAGTGAGCACGTCGGAGAGCCTTTCACAAGCACCGAGTCTGACTTCCCCCTACCTTGATTCCTGCGAAGGACAACGAAACGAGCGGAAAGAGAGTCCAAGGCCTGATGGCCTTTGCCAGCCATTTGGCAGAAGAGGACTCGAGTGGGCAAGCGGGAGGCACCAGAGGCCGGGTCTCCACCGGAGAGCTCAGCTGGGCGGGCGGTGTCCGTCAGCGCGGCGGGTCTCCTGCGGCACGGCTCTGCGGCCAGAAGCCCTGGTGCAGCGCTCGGTGGCCTGCGACGCTGTTACTTTTGCTAACGTAACTTTTACAATTCGGTGGGCAAGATAAGCTTGTTTTATGCTGGTACACCTACGTCTGCATCGGCTCTATCAGTATGCTAGCAAAATACGTCAGCGCAGGGCAGGGTGCAGAACGGGGTCAGCCAGCGGAGTTAGTGGACTTAGTGTTCGGCACTTTGGAAATCCTGCTGTCAGGGTCTCGGGAAGTGAAAGCGGCTGACGAAAGGCTGCGTAACTATTGGCACTGTGTTGTATTAAGATAACAGCATAAAAATATAACTTTCCCCAGAAGAAATACAGGTGCTAAAATAGCAACTGGATAAATAGAAGATAATGAAAGCAAGCAGCATGATTTCCCCAGGTTAAAATAAACCAGATAAATATCCTGCAGAATTGACCTCATTAAAGAGAAATTGTCACTTTAAAAGTTATTCTGAAAACAACAAAATTATGAAAGCAATAAGAGAAGATAACAAAGTTATCTATTTAATGCAATAATTAATTCTGCAAAAAATCATCTCCTTAATTCCATTTTCTCAGTGCAGATGTTCCATCTCCATATATATACATATACATATATATATATATATATATATATTTCACTTTTCTTTACAGTCAAGTGACTTTTGAGACAATATAGGTAGAAACCTGCAAAAAATCCCATCCTTTGCTATTGGCATTATTTTTTTTAGGCTTAGTATGTATATTTTACTTCATAATAAATTGATAAATAATACTGAGAATAGGGAAATGAAATGGAAACATATTACCTTAGGAAATCTCAACTCTTAGGTTTCATGGAAAAATATTCAACTCAGGTATTGCAGAAGAGTACTTTGTGTGCAGAAAATACTTTTTGCTAATATATATTTTTACTATGTGGAATCTTGTTTAAAAGATTCCACTTAAAAGGTTTCTTTAGTAAGAAAAAGTCTGATTCTACTGTAAAGCTAAACAAGCAAGTAAACAATATTTCTTGCTTGCTAATATAACAGCAGTACCTCTGACATGCCAAGCTATAAAAACAGAAAAGGGGGTGGGGAGTCCAGTCTTTTATAAATCTCATTCTTTCTAAAAGCAGCTCTGCAGCCTGCACACCATTATCTGATATAACAATTTTGTTTTAATCTCTATTAAGAGAGGTAGTGAAGAACATCATTACTCATAATTAATTAGACTTTAGTAAAAGCATTCAAGAGGAGAATACAGGATACAACATGAAGACCAGCATCATAATATAACACTGTCGAGGTAAACTGGTGGACACTCATCCCACTGCCAAAAGTTGTATAGGTCCAGAAGTTTATGGATATTGATTCTTTTTAAGTCTACAGACATGGAGGACTTTGGCCATTTTAAACATTCCGGTAAGTGCCCACTTTCATCAAAGTATCAAATCAAAATATCTTAATATCTGGCTGTGTCTTTATACTAATACTAGGTTGTACGTCAAGGTGGAAAAGCAAATTTCTGGTGGGAAGAGTTCCTCGTGCAGCTTCTCTGGGCCATGCTGTTGCCCATGGATGCAAACTTTTGCTTTGCAAAAAAGGACACTAGTCATTCTAACACTTTTAAATTATTTTGTTCATTTTCATTGCTTTACTAGTTACCATAGCTTCTGTATTGCTGCTGTCGGTTGGATTTAAGGCCAACTTAAGGAGTTTTGAACATCTTAAGTTTGTTTGAGACTTAGGAGCATATGGTTGTAACATTTTAAACTTTGTTGATGCCATTGTATCTCATTAAAATGCTACTGTCAGAGACTAATTGAAGCAATTTGATTTATTTTAGTGTTTCCAATAATGAGTTGGATGATAAGTTTTGCTTTCTTCAAAAACGTGACTAGCAAGAGAGACGAAGAGAAAAAAAGTTCTTGCACTCAAGTTTTTAATTTGATTTATATTATAGTAGAGCAATCTATTTCTTCAGCTAATTAGCCTTTATAAATTCATTTTTGATACTTTTTACATTGTTGCATTCTCCATGCCATAAGTGCTCTAGGCCCTCTTTTTTTCATGTGGTCTGTCCAGGCATTTAGTTGTAACAGTAGGAGTTAGATCTCATGCAACACTAGATGTAACGCTGCTATCTTTTTCCTAAATACTGATCCATGCAGGAGGAAACATTACTGTAGCATTTCAAAGTCTCCAAGGTTCCAGTAAATTAAGATACTTTATAAAAGACTATTTTAGTTTTCTGTATGAAAATGGCATCTTATTAATACAAAGAAATTCAATACATAAAAAAATCGCAAAATATGTGATCACAGATCTTCTAAGTATAATGTTCAAAAGCAGTTCAAAAAAATTCAAAGTATGCTTGAATATCATGAAAAATTAACAAATACGGTAATTGCTTTTATTTACTTTTGCTGTTACTGTTTTTAATGGTCATATTTATCAGCTTCTTTCCCTCAACAAGAAAGGTTTGAAAATGAATTTTTTAAATGTAAAACGATACTCTAATAATTTCAGTTACTCCATTTCAAAAAAAAAAAAAAAAACAACTAAAATTGTGGGAATTGACAGCACTGTAATGAAAAAAGCTTTTGAAGGTATTATAAGCCTATGTACATTTTCTCCTTTTTTTCTTGAGTGAGTGTGATACTGTTACTTCACCAAGAAAAGACTGCAACAGGTTGCAAATATTTAAGGCACTTTTGAACTGTATCCATACTCACAGTTCTACTGGAGTTATGTTTAGCAACAGCAGTGAAAAGCTGAAGTTACCCTGGGATGTAAAGCTAAGCACATCTGTATTTGCTGAAGATCTTGACTATCATATCAGCTATAATCATAGCATGTAGATTGCAAAAGTAGTATCAAAAGTCTACTAGAAGAACATTATTAAATAGTAAACTAGCTATAACAAAAAATCAGAGAACAGCTATTGTGGACCATCTACTCCATCTCTTCACATTACTTACTATACCACAGCTTATTACATGAATACATAAATGCAAGAGTAGTAAATCAGTACTCTATATAATAAATATTCTTTCTACACAAATTATGAAATTACAGGTACAGTAAAATCGGTGCAAAAACGATCAAAATTAATTGAACGAACACTGAGTCCTGCTCATCACAAAGCACGTCACAAAGCACCCATACTTCACCCACGGCTCCCTTATAGGCTAACAAGGATTACAAGATGCACAATGCACATTTGCTAACTGATGGAATGCAAAATCCAATTCTAAACTACAGCTATTTACAATGTCAAGCAAACAATATTAAAACTATGCAAGTGTTACTTAAACTGCACGCTTCATTCCATCTCATTATTCTTCTGACTTAAGTAACTTCATCTTTCCAACTTGATGCACTGGCTGGATGTCTCCCCTATTAGTTCATACTTGCACGAGCAGCCTTTTTGGAATTAAGAAAGCTCTTTTTCTTTTTCCTTGGAGAATTACGAAATGAAATTATTGGATCAGTCTGCTCACGGAATAAAAATACCTTCTCCCCTGTGTCTAATTGCTCTACTGCTTCCGCGCTTGTCACGTTCACAGAACTAGGTGGGCCAGACTGTTCCACAGGATTATGTCGAGGCGAACGTTCAGGATGAATGAACAATGCTCTTTCCAGGAAAGCAAGTTGCTTCTTCTTTATCAAGCTGCATTAACCAAAAACAAATTGAATTCAAAAAGACTTTTAAAAGTGAAAACTTGGGTAAAAATAGTATACATGTCCGTGCCATTTCCTAACAGAAAAAAAAGGCAATTTTAGTCTGGAAGCCAAAGAAAACCCTGACTGAAATGTTTGTGTCCCTTCCAATTCCCAACAATATACTTATGAGATGCAAAACTGCATAAAACCCAGTAACCTCATAATAAATACCCATGAGGAAGGTGAGCAGCTGGTATGAAAAATCTGTGGATTTTTTGGATGTGTGCTAAAAATCTTTTTAGGGACTTATTTTTATTGTATATTATGTATAAACACGTTGTACAAAACAAGCACCAAACAGTAAGAGAATAGCATCCAAAAAAGCAAATTTATGAATATACTTTCTAATTTCTAATAGATATTTTGTAACAGAAAGAATCTCAAGAGATGAAATGAGGTATAAAAAAAACTGCATGTTTCTTCCTGCTTTCCCTTACCTATCTTTTCTCCGGTTCAAAGCAGACATCTTTTCCAAACTTCTGTTTATCAGATCTTGCTTTACTTTGCTCTCTAACACTTGCCATAACCCTTGCTGCTTCCTGAAGAAGAAAAAATTCCCAACAGTAAATCCCAATATATACACGCTTCCCTCTTCTTTCTGATTTTAATTAGCAAAAACATGGCTATAATAATTCAAATAAAATCAATATAAACATTCAGAGATTTTTGTGGCCCTGTCACAAAATTTTTGAACTGCATGAGGTCACACCTCAAACCGTGATATCCCAACGACCCACATCCGTTCCTTGACGGCTCACATCCGACAGCTAAAGGACCCAGTTCCACAGCATCTGCTTTTCTCCCCTTCGTGTGCCACAGCAGGAGTTGGGTCTGAGGGCCAGGAGGCACCTCCCAGTGTTGACTGGACAACTGCTGAGCTCGTGCTAACTGCGATAAATGGGATGGATAAGGGCCCTGGAAGACTATGTGTCTCTGAGCGAAGTGAAAAACAGCACCCAAACGCAACTCTAATTAATGAACCCTGAAGGGACATGCATTTGCAATGCTGAAACTTCTGTTCTTAAATATAACTTTTATCTTTAAATCTTTAGGAGCTATCAATTCTTGAAATCTGACAAGCATTTCGTAACACTGTAGGCAAGAACTTTCTGGATGAATGACCTAAAAAATCTAAAAAGAACGATCTAAAGTCATAAACCAGCAAAGTTATGAACAATTCCATGTTGGCTATGGAACATATTCTGTGCATACTTCACACATTGCTGCAATAATTAAAAATGCCTTCTCCACCACGCAATGATTTTCCATGATAATAAAGAATGCAGAAAGAACTATGTTTCTCATACAATCAGCTCTTTACACTGGTTAAAGGAGAATAGGGTTTTACAGCTAGGCTTACATATTAATGATAATGATGTCTCGCTATCTACACTTGACATTACAAAATGAGAAAATCTTACAAAATTGGTTGACAACACAGTATTTCTAAAATACAGTTGTGATCACCTTGGGCTCTGTTCTTTGACAGGGCAGGTGTTCCAAGGGAGCTTTTGGCTCAGCAAATGATTTGAAAAAGAATTTTTTCTAGGTTTGGATACAGGCTTAACTTATGTAGCCTGTAGGTACAGCTAAGATCATGTGGCACAGTAGGATCACAGGCACACAGTGGAAACCTCAGAAAGAGTGAATTTACTGAGGGTTATTTCACTCCTCTTCCTACCTCTGTGTGCATTAAAACTGCTATTATATGAAAGTTACGGCATTGTTTAACTTGCTATGAATAATACAAATACAGAAGTGTGAAGGAAAATGTTTTAATAAATCTAACTTAAAACCAGCAAAAAAATGATAAGAGCAAAATCTATATGTCTATACATTATGCAAAGATGTTTTATAAAGTTAATTAACTTTTTATTAACCAATTTGTTTTATATATTCCACACAATAAATTAGTAATTTCAAATTCGCTTTACCCTTCAAAAATCTTTCAAGAAGGAAACTTAGGCACCTGCTGCTTTTTGTACTGCTGTAAACCTACTTGTCCACCAGATATATATCCCTGTAAAGCAGTAACTTTCTGCTGCAACTGTCTACCAGCAAATGCCACACTTACCTTTTTCTACAGCTGCCAGACTCTTCTGCATTACCATCACTTTCAGTAACACCATCTGAATATTTATTGATGGAATCGAGGACAGTAAGAACCTCACTTTGTATACTGGAGGGTAGCAATAAGTTCAGGATCCTGTGTAACATCCCCATTGGTACCTTTGTCAGTTTGGCTAAGTAACCTGCCAATTGCAGCTCCTAAAGGGTTAATAAGTGGAAGACAGATAAATTTAGCATTGTGATAAAAAAAAGTGTTAGTGAATTTTAATTACTAATGTTGAAGAACTAATCATTACAGAAACAAAAAAATATTACTTCAAATCATTTTAGTTATGACAGTTTTGGTGTGAATTGGTCCCAGTGCTATGGTCATTACTATCTTCCACACTGGCCCATACATCCATTAAAGTCATTCATTCCACTCTGAATTCTGGCTTTGAGGATCTTCGATCACAACCAGTTTCTCTCTGTGTATGTACTCAGGGCATGTACTCGATGCCCTTTGGATTGAAAATCAAAACGCAATAATATTCCAGAACGTAAGGTTTAGTTAATTTATGGACTGCACTGTTATAAAGAAATAAAGATAAATAAATAAAGAAAGAAAGAAAGAAAGAAATCTAGCATATGTACAGCAAAAGAAGTGCTGATGTGTGAACATACACCCGCAGCGAGCAATGCTTACTGACACCCACAGCTACCTAGACCACCTGAGAGAGAGAAATGTGTGCTTACATAAGCATGAAGAAGTGAATATGCACGTAAACACAGAAATGGTCACACTAGGTCAGACTAAATGCCTTCCAGAGTGGGATGAGTTTGGTACTTCAGGCATATTATACAGTAAGTTACTGTAAAGACTGGGAATTAACATGTTAAATTATATCTAATAGTCACAAATTTGCTATTTGCATCCTCAGTAACCTACTTTGTGTTTTCTGGACAAAATAAAAATAGGAATGTATAAACTGTAATTTACACAGAGTACAATTCATTTAGGCTTTTGGGTTGAGCAATGTGTATTTAAACAACAAATGTAAGATTCAACGAACTCCACCCATGCTGTGCTTCACACTTACTGTGCTGTTTGCACGTGACGTTCTGCCTGCCTCATCTGCTGTCTCTAAAAAAAATCAACGAGCATACCTGGGGCTATAACTACATGCTTATGTAAAAGTAACTGCTCTGCCAGAATCTCATGATCCTGAACTCACTATCATTCAGGCAAATCTCTTACTGACCTAGATCTGCCTCCATAAGCTGAAACATGAAATGTAAGAAAGAAAAACTTACTTGGTTTTCCAGAGAGGGTTGAATCCACAGTTTTGAAAATTAGTCTAATGGGCAAAATTCTTTTTATAGAAAAGAATGCATGTAAAATATAGAGGTACAATAGATATAGACTCCTAATACTTGACAATAAATGTGTTCTATAAATTTTAAGAAAAAGGAGTGGAGGCAGAGATTTAAAATCAATTTCCACGCTGACACAAGGGATTAGGTACATCCAAAAGAAGTAACATGTTGAATTATGAGCCTTATTGAATTACTATTCTACTAGACATCTACTTCTTTACAGTTGGTATTGAGAATATCCAGATTTGGGATTATAGTTGAAAATGGTTTACATTTTCATTTACATTACATTTGCTGAGAAGAGAGATTTTGTTTTATGTATCTGCAGGGACTATCTGTATAGGTTCTGTGGAATTCAGGCAAGGTACGTCTCAAAATATCGGGAATCTTACGAACAAAACATACAACACAGTGACCAGCATGTCCTGTTTTCAATTGCAATGAGGTGACAGTAATGTTCTCAAATGTCTTTCTGTCTTCATGATGTCAAAACCTGTAATTATCAATGATCATTGATCACCTACTAAGATGCTAAGAGAAGTAGGTACTGTGAAAATTATGATACATTTTGCCTGCATGCATCTGTAATTGGTAGAACCATGATTTTAATTTCCCAAGTTGCAGAACTCATGTATTATCTTTCAGAAGGTGTTTCACCATATATCTGTGCCAAAGCATTAGGAACCTAATAGTCATCATAAAAATACAATTGAATAGTGAGCAACATAAGCAACAAGATTTACCTGTGTGGTAGCTTCCTCTCAGTTAAACTCTTGGATCTTTGAACAGCACAAGAAACATCAGTATTTACAAAATTTTCTAAGACAGAAATGAGCTACAATAACGTTGAAAAGCAGTACAGTCTAATGATTAACAGTAAGAGTTCCAGAACTTCCCAAAAATAGATTAGTATAGAAAAGAGATTCTTTTATTTCCTTCCATTGAGTTAGGAGATACGGTTATTTCCATTGTGTAAGAACAGCTAATCCCTCTGCTTTCTAAGAGTACAGAATGTCTCTGCTTTCAGTTGTCTTTTCCAGCCCAGTAACATTTCCAAAAGAAAGAGAAAACTATCTCTGAACTGAAAAGCTAAGAACCATGGTCTCTGGGAAAATGATTCCCTTTGAAACGATTCAAAGCTGGTGGTGGCGGCAGCAGCAGCAGCCAAGAGGTTTGTCCCTCTTCCCTTCCATCAGGTACTATACGCTGCTCCAGCATTCAGCTAATCTTGACATGCCACACATCTTGAATTAATTAATGCCTTCTCTGTGAGACAGGTAGATGCTGAGGCTCCATCAGAGACAGGATTCAGTCAAACTCAAGAGCAGCAGAGAAACATTTCACAACATCCTCCAAGACAAGAACTCTCCCACAGCTGAGCTACTGAGCAGCTTGTTATATGCACCTTCTTCCCACCCTCCTATGCCCAGGAGTATTACAAGCTACTGGAGTAGTAGACTAATGCAATATTCATGTTCTCTTTTAAGGGTTCCTGCTTAACAATGAGTGTTTTTATCAGCCCATGAAATTGCTAAGTAAACACTGTACAAGATCCCAGCCATTTCTTCAATTAGCCCAAGATTACAAGGCAATAGCAGATTTAAATACAATGATATTAAACTGTGATAGTGGTTTCAGTGGTGCTAGTTTGAAAGAGCTGGTTGGTGATGCTTAAAGCCTCAATATCATTTATAAATATAGCACATAGTGTCAGATTAATATATAAAGAGCTAGGAAAAAAGAGCATAAAAAGAGTTTACAAGATAAAACAGTAAGTGACTTAAACTATGAAGATCAAAGTCCAAAGTACCTTAAAAAGCATTTTCAACTTTTATATATCTGTTCTCATGTTTATTTTCCACTGATGTTCAACAGTTTAAGACTGCTCATTTTCAACATACATTTGAAATACAGTATACTTCAGCAAAAAAAAAAAAAAAAAAAAAAAAAAAAACCAAATCCTTTAACTTCCTATCCATTATAGAAAAACAAGAAACATTGAACAAGACAAAAGATGTAACCTCTCCTCTCTTCAAAAAGTACTCTGAAATCTTTAATTACTCTACAGACTGCAACTATGATTCAGCAAACAAAGCCTCAATTGCTATCTCCTCTGAAAAGTTTGTAGTTATCGTTGCCCATGTTGCTATTCCATGACTGAACGCAGTTGGCAGCTATCCCATTGGCATTATCTAAGTTATTCTAAAGGAATATAAATGACTACATGTAAAATTTAGAGCTGTAGAGATATAACCAGATTAAAACTTGCCACCATCTTATGAGTCATTTATATGTCATGAGCATCCTACAAAGACACATAGCAAAAAATTCTGCAGTGTCAGCAGGATTCTATCTCTACGCATTTCACAGTGAAGTCCTACTAGGATCTCTGCGTAGAGTAGGCTGCAGAGAACAGGCAGGCAGAAAACTGAGATAGAAGAAATTTAAGACTGAAATAGAATTCAACAACTGCTGTCAGCCCTGTCTGCTTACCTTATGCCAAGCTATCAAAGCCAACATGGTAACAAGACAGTTTGCGAAAAAAGGGATTGCAAAAGAAAATCAAAAAATAAAATCAAAAAAAAAAAAAAAAGTTGAGGAAACACACAAACTTGGATTTAAAACTAGAAGGCTGGTAATGCTGGTTATGATCTCCTCAGCAAGCACTTTTAAATGTTACAATTCATGTCAGAATAGATTTTTTGTGTTTATATTATTATGCCCAGAGGATAGGATACTGTTGGAAAGTGTAAGATTCAGCTTCGCATTTCTCCTCTATCCTTAAATCATTAGCACAAAATGAGCTTTCATTTGAGGAAGCATTTTAGTTATCAGGCTGTTGGAAATTGAGAGATGAGTCTCTTTCATTAAGGCTCGTGGAAGGCTTGCTTTGGCCTGAGCCCTCAAGTCCGCAGGAGGGACAGAGACTGAAGTGATTACCATACTCCTATCAGCTGTGGGAGATTTTGATGCAAGCTTCTTCTCCAAGTCAGAGTAAGGATCTAAAAACATCTGCTACCTTGCAGGTGAACATCCTAACACATCTACATAGCACATTAGAGTTAGAGAGGCCTCCAATTCTTCATGAGAAGAGCTGATCTTAAATGGATATCTAACTCGAGAGGATAAACAGCTCAGAAACAAACCTGGGATACAGGAAAAGCTAAGAGACTCCATGTGGTCCCTACTTAGCTTGCTTGTGTCTGAAGCTCTCAGTTTATGATACTGTGACTGCAGCTGTCCCTGAAAGGCAAGGTACTTGGATGGAAAAAGCTGCAACACCTAAGATGTGCAGATAAAACTCTGGGACAGAGTGATGAATTTTTAATGCCTTTTGTGGCACTGACAGGCAACCAACTGATAATAAATTAAGCCTGCCAAAGAGGTGATGTTCCTTTGGAGAACAATTTGAGTAACGATACTAGAACACTTAATTAGCAGTGCTTCTATCATTTAGTTCATAACACAGTCAATGAAGATCATTTCTCATACTGACTGATACCTAAACAAAAAACATGTGTTTTCATACACACGAAAACCAAACTATAAAATCTGTCTCCAAACAAGAAACTCAGAGACTTTAGTTCTACAGAATGAAATGTACAGGGACAACTCTCAGAAAGTAGTCCTAACTGAACACAAAGAAGTACGACTCAGTAAAATTAAAAAGCCTGGAAGCTGGTCAGAAGTAACTGAAGTCAGTGATTTTACAGGCTATAAACACCAGCAGTGATCGTTAGCAGAACTGGGTCCAAAAACATTTGTAATGGTCTCGGATGAAAAAACAGAATAAACAAACAACCTCCTCATCCCTAAAAACCAACTTATTTCCAGATAGAGCAGTAATTCAAACCTAAATTTAAACCTGTTCAATTTCACACTTACCTGACTATAAAGTGCCAAAAATGCATCCATTTCTAAATTTTCCAGGAGGTCTTCAAGCACAACGTAATTTGTTTGCTCTTCTCTCAGGCTGAATAAAAGAAAGAACACTGAAATCTTCTACAGATATAGCAACTATATTGTAGGAAACAAGTGAAGTCTAAAACAGTCATCTATTCAGAAAGCACATCTTTCTGTCAGCCAAGTTGTTTGAGATGGCGTACCTTCTAAAATAAGCCAACCTCTTCTCTTTCTTTCTCCCCTGAACCACGTGTTGTTTCAGTCTTAAGGAACTCCAAAGCAAAATCGGAGCAAAATCTGATGAGCTCTTATCCACAACACAAATCTGAAATTGCTCCAAAACATTCAACCTGTCCCCTCTATCCTCTTCTTTAAGTGTTGTCACTATACTTTTTGGCAAATTATGGATTCTTTTTGTTGCTGGAAAAATAGCGATCAGTAAGCTTCTGCACTATTGGTGATTTTTCCTTTCTGGACTAAACCATGAAGCCACCTTTATGCCACTTGGGACAAACACAAGACTTGTTTTTTTCACTGTGTTTTCAGGGATACAGCTAAATAGTGAAGACCAGTTGTTGTTCTTAAAGGCATCACTGATAGGTCTACATACAATAGTATCCCCAGGCTAATAAGCTATCTACTCTGTGAATATGTATTATACTCCTACAGCAGAAAAGAGTCACCAATCTACATCCAGCAGACCACCAGCCCTTTCACTGTTAGAACAGATCCATGAGTGTAATGAGCCCGCTCAAAACTTATCAAAATCGTTTTTAATAAATGAACTGGTTCAAGTGAAACGCTTGCTGTAATGGAAAGCAGCCTCTCTGGGTCTTACGTGAAATGTGGTGGGTGTCTCATATTGTGCAATCCATACATAAATGTAATCTCTAATTTACGTGACTGTAATGAATGTAATGCAATATTTTGTAATTTTGTAAACCCTCATCTATTTTTTCTTAACCTTTATGTCAAGATAGCCATTTCTACATCAAAAAATGTTCCAAGGCAAATAGTTTTTTGTTTTTTTTCTGATGATATTTTTTACATAAAAACTGTCAAGAAAAAATTAAATTGAGCCTACTTCTGATGAACAGTTTATTCATCCCATAAAAAATGATCATATGACATGGAATTCAGTCTGCACAGTAAAATATGTGCACAGCAGAGATGGAAAGTCAGTTTAAATCATCTCAGCTACTTCCTCTAACTCCAGCAGAGCAGTTTTCAATGAAGTCCCTACCTACCTTCTTCGGAGATGAGAATTTATGCATTTATGAGAATACAACTTTGTTACTACCCTTGTTGGTAAGGAGTATTGTTATTTTTCCACTGGCCCATTAAGAAATAGTGATTGCCATGTAGTATATCACAATTTACATTTTAAAAGGTTATTATGGTTCTTATTTCAAAATTGCTAAGTGTTCTCAATTATCATCTGGACCACACTGCAGAATGGCACAATTCAGATAGGTGTAGATTCCCTCCCCAACACAATAAAGCAGTTAGTCTGCTGTTCTCTGTGATATTATGGTCTATAAGGACTGCAGTTACTTAGCAATACTTGAGACCAAGACACTTACCTTTTCTGGTGCTGGTTTATAAATTGTCTGCATTTATTCATGGCTTGTCTTAGCAGAACCGTCACCTGTCTGTCTGCATTAGTTTCCACAGCTTCACTTGAAAGTCCTAATCCATCTGGAGCCCATCTCTGCCTACTCATTAGATGCTGCTGCTGCTGAGCTGACTCCTTATGCAACATCTCATACTCCAGCTTCCTGTCAAGTTTTTCAATCTCCTAGAGTTTGAAAAGAGAAAATGATAAAAAAAAAAAGTCATAATTCATCTTGGAAGAACAAATTTTGTTTGGAGTGAAGAAAAAGATGGTATCAGTGTTTGTGATATTGGTTTATGCATTTTGCATTCTACCCAGCCACTTGCAGTCATTACACTTTCCAATTCAGTGTATGGCTTCAGTAAACATGACTTGTACGCTTTGAATATCAGAACAATGCTTAAAGATATGAGTCATTTTTCGCTGAATTAAAGGCCAATGCTCTCTGAAGCCTTCCACTGTGGAGGACATCTAGAAAGTACAATACGAGCGTGACTGAGAACCAAACAAAAGAAAGACACCTTTAGAATTAATCTACAAGCTGCATAAAGCCATTGAATCATAGCACAAGAAATCCAGGCAAACTAAGTTTTACTTACACTGAATCAGTGGCTAATATCAAAGAGAAGCCCTGTTAAAAGACAGTAGCTTGCATTTAGTGCAATAAAAGCAGGGTTAAAATATAATGCCTTACAAAGCACTGTGTTAAAAATACAGTCTTAGGTGTACTGCACCTCTTAGGACAAGGACCTCTCTTTGATCAAGTAATCAAACCAAACATCAGGAGGAAGGGTATATCCCAGCTTTCCAGTGTGTGGTTTGTCTGGCCTCAAACACGTTGCTTATTACCTAAGCCTGTAGCTTGGAGAAAATACTGAATTTTATTGTCTTTCCTCCTCACTTCCTAATCTACTGTTTCAGACTACAGCTTCATTAGGGCATGGTGTCTTTAAGTGTATGCTCCTCAGCCAGTAAATCTCTAAACTGGAGCTTAGATCTATTCTCCAAACACCAAAAATAAATATTAACTTGCTGTCTGTATGAAGAGGAAGTAAATTCACATATCATCAGATACATTTTTTTTTCATTGACTGGCAAAACAACCACTGATGTTCTCAGCATTAGAGGAAACTCTAATCTGATATATTTGTTTTGAAGCAACAGGTGTCTAAACTTGTCAACTACGGGGACAAATAAGCAGAAATAAAACACAGCAAGACGCAAAGGTTTGATTACCAGAAGACAGTCCCTGCAAACCAAACATAACATTTTAAAATTATGATTAAAATACTTTTTTTCCCAAAATAGGACTCAACTAGGCTTCACACGTTGGGTAAAGAATCCAGTGCTGACCATTCTATATCTCTCGTCTGTCCCTCTCCCTCAGTGATTTTTCTTCATATTTGGTCAAGGAAAGAGACGCTAAAAACAACCTCTTTGCAGAGGGTGGAAAAAAGCCTGGTCTTCTCTCTGGAACCTCTTACACTTACTGCATAAGAGGCAGCAATACCAAACTAAATTATTTTTAATACTCCATCTACATAGAGTCTTCTTGCGGCAATTATTTCCGACAGATTTAATACAACTTTAAACAAAATTGGAACAGTATAAGCACACTAACAAACTGCCAATCTAAAAGAAGCTCTGTAGAGATGACAGCATTAAAATGTAACCAGGAGTTTTCACAGCAACAGCTGTCTAACGATGCCCTGTAGCGAAAAGGTTTTGCTTCTAAAAACCCATTTTGTTTGTTCTACTTCAGCGCTCTCCCAGGTCTCACTTGGATAGTTGCAAATGGAAGAAGCGTAAAAAGAAAAAAAACCCTTATGAATACAGAGCACTGAAGTATTAAAAAGGATTAGAAAACTAGCACATACAAAGTATGCAATAAATATGATGAAGGGAAGAGACCTTTCTGAAAGTTATACTATTTAAACTGTATGAGCATGCTCAGAGAGAGATAGAGAGACTAGATGTATAATCCTCATAAACTCAAAGATTGAAGCATATCATGTGGTTATGGATTTTAGTGTATGGATAGTACTATAACGTGAACAACTTTCTAACATAGGCATGAGAATTTACTAGTCACAACTCACAACCACTTCCCTATCCTCTCTCTTGTGATCAAAAAATGTCAATATTAACTAGCCATCAACCTACTGCTCTTTCTGACTGTAGATCTCTGGATGGTACTATAATAAAAATATTAATCATAATGCACAATCTTTCCTGCCTCTAATAGTACTTTCCCTCTCTTGACTTCTGTTACTTAGAGCACTAGGTTTACATAATAACAGGAATTAAAGGCCAGATCATCTGCACCCCCAAACCAGTCCGGCTAAATCAAAGACAAATAAGCTACTCTCACAGCTGCTTCTCCTAACAGGAATTTCACCTTTTCACAACTTCACTACTTACAGGATTGTGTGCTTCTAAAATCTGAACACATTCCAATTTTGACAGTGTTTTTGAAACAGTCAGTTGTTCGAAGAGCAAAGCCTGTACACTTATGATAGCTCTATACAGCTCCAACATTTTGGACTTTTTAACAGTCTTTTGAAATTGTAAAGAAGCAATATACTCTCCAAGTTTATTCTCTAGATCACGCAGCTGACTCTCTTTCTCAAGCAGCAACTCGTACTTAACCTAAAAAACAATGAAATACAAAAGATTAACAGAAAACACACATGATTTTACTACTTTGTAATTAACAAACTGGATTAAAAAAGCAGAGAAATCAATGTTGTTATCTTATAATGAAATATATTATTTTTAAAATAGATTATATATGACTTCTTACACAAACATTTTTAATAGCAACTTCCAAGCTTTTATTTAAATGATCATAAAATACTACACTTAGGTAGCATAGTAAGATATTTCAATAGGATCTGACTTTATTTTAGAGTAGTCATAACTGTAATATTAAAGCTCACAGTAAAATAACTTTCTAATATAATAAGAAGTAAAAATTAATAATATAAATAAATACACGTCTAGCTACATGACTGGTTAAAGGGTAAGACAAGGCATCCTTTTGTTTAGCAAAGAATGATACAAAATCTAAGGTAAAGACTGTATTTAGCTTCAAATCAGAAAGTGTCAAATGATACCAAGATGAGGTTTAACCTATTATTCTTTAAACAAATAACAAAAAATCTCTTACATAAAAATGGTAAACTAAATCAGAGTCCACTGGTAATGGATTTCAAACAGGTTTAAAACTGGATTAAACTGATTTCAAACAAGATTAAATCAAAATGGTTTAACTTAATAACTATGTTTCTGCCACAGATCTGAAGGGACCTATAAAGTAGTTATGTGCACGTGAAAGGTAATCAATATTTGACAGTATATTCCTTACGAGAATTTTTTTTAAAAACAAAATTCAGATGTCCTAGGCATACCCAAGGCTCCTTTGATTACACCACTTGAGCACATCGCATGTCCCCTGCAACACCCTCAGCGGAGGGTTGCAGGATTCAGAAGCACAAACCAATGACTGACAGTCTGACTGACAAGCTCTCTCCACCATACACTGCTATTCGCAGGCACTGATGCTCCAACTGGGGCTGCTTTCTTGCGGGACACCACAGATGGTGGTTAGATGCAGTTGTCCCCTCATCCATCCTGAGACGCTTCCGCTTGAGCTTGTCACTCCAAGTTTTCTTTATGGGGGGGGGGGAAGCACATTTGTTACCCCCAAAACTACCTGCTTGTTTCCACTGATGCGGCTATCTAGGTTAGATGTTGAGGCACACTGCATCAACCACATTGCACATCTACATTTGGTTAGCTGAAACATGAATGACAGTAAATAATTATCATCTTGATTTTAGTCCCCCTTTTTGTGTTTCAGAGGAAGAGAGAGAGCACTCATACTCCATTACCTAGTGTTTACAAAAATCGCTACACTATGTATTGCATTTTGAACAAGCACAGAAATATGCCATCTATGACACTGCTGGGTATTGGAACATGTTTTTTTTTCCTCATTCATCTCCAAACTGTATTCTCGTCTTGAGAAATGTCAATTTCTCAAGATTGGATTTCCAGTCCAGTCACACAAAAACTAATTTTTCAGAAATCAGTATTTTCCAAGATACTCATTATTTTATCAGAAATGTCCAAACAACTACTGCCTGTGCCACAATGCAAGAATCATGGCCATCAGAGGAGGAAACTCAAGAACCTTTAAGTGTGTTTCAATTCAGCATACTATCACCATGGTACCTGCAAGCAGCTTGTGCTTCTGCTCCTTTGCTTCCATGCTGTGAAACTGCCCCCCCCAAAACTGCCTCCCAAAAGTCCACTTGTAGTGTAGGGAACTCCCTGAGGTGCTGGGGTTTGGTCGAGTCCTGACAGGTCCTCCCATCTGCCCTGGCAGCGACAGCCACAGGGCTTCAGAAGGCCCTAGAGAGGTGAGGGCATCCCCATCTCGAGCATTTGTTGCCTTGTATCTCTATGGCTCTGATGAGTTATATGTTTACAGGAAAAGAACTATAAACTTGATGCCCAGCAAGTGTCAACTAAAATGAAGAATGAAGAACGAAGATGAAGTGAAACCATTAGATACCGCACTACTACCCATTGGCAGAAAAACTAATTTTGCCCCTCATAATCTCAAATAAACAAAGCTGATGTACATTCAGGACACTAAAACTCAATTACCTTCCTATTCATTCTAATCAGCATTATATATTATAGATTACATTCATGATTAGCTTTGAAGAATCACTTATAAAGACTTCCAATAACTTCTTAGATCCCTACATGATAAACGTGGAATATAATGCCTGAGAAGTTTCGCTCAAGACTTTATTGCTAAAACAGCTGCCAAGAGAGACTGCATATCATCCGAGCTTTATTATCCAATAGATAAAGTTAAATTAAAAATTCAATTTGCAACCAAATATGTTTATTGACCAGGTCTTGTGTGATTTAATAGAGACTCTGGAGAATATCATCTGGAACACAAGAGAAGGAAGTTATCTACAAGAAATATTTCCTACTAACATGAAGGAAGGCAAATAAAACACAAAAGTAAGAAATCTTCCTACAGATACTAAGTCAAGGCAAGACTCATCTTCTAGATATTGTTACCAAATCTCCATCTTTAAGAGATGATATCCATCATTGATGTTACTGTTATTCTAAAGAATTGATCTCGAATAATAAGTAGATGTATGACTTCCTATTTAATAAGCAAGCATATGGCTTATCAGTAAAACATGGGATATTTGAGTTAGGAGGGGAATTCAGCTCACAAATCAGACTGGAAATATGGTACCTAAAATGCTAAAAACTAAGCTGTTGGTTTGGAACATTGGAGGTAGAGATCTTCAGTGAGAAGGAAGGAGATGACTAGAATTTGAATTTTATGGAAAAAGAGCTGAGCTGCCTCTCTGTATTCGTATGAAAAAAATTGATGACTTGTACCTTGGACTACATCCAGAAGTATCTATTGCTTGCTTCTGCGTTGCAGTTCGCAGTGAGAAAGATTTAGTATTAATACTAAAATATTCAAATCTAACATTCTTTGCAGGAAAGTGAGAAAATTGTTAAGATGAATTTGAGGCCTTTTGTTCTCTGTGCAATGCTTTTCAATGAAATGCTAGTAACTTTAGCATTTCCCTTCTAACCTCCCAATCCAATGGTTCATGAGCATTTAACAGCCTATACTGTACCCTAGTAGCACTCATAGGAAATCAAATAAAGATAAAAACTTCTGTATAGCATTCTGCAAATCACAACTTTGATTTTGGTTACATAAGATAGCCATTTCCATCTTGACTCAGGCTTTTCCTTTCTTTCTTTCTTTCTTTTTTTTTTTTAAAAATCTTATCAAAGCAAACTTTTTTAAAAATCCAAAATGTTATTTCAATTTATTCTTATAAACCAACGACATAAGACAAAGGCTTGGAGGTAAAACTATTCCTCATCTCTGTGACAAGGCAAATATTTAAAAATCTTCCTTAAAAAGCTAGTGCATCTTCTTAAATGAGACTCAAGTTTTGTTTTGGAAGCCATGTTGAATTAATTTTTATACTGCTGGTCTTGGTTATACTCTCATTGTGACACAGGACAAGGTTCTCAATAGCGATTAGCAATTTTCAGAGTTACGTTATCTGATTACCCAATTTTTTAAGGTCTCAGTTCTCAAATTTCCATGGATTCTAAGCGTCAAATAGCCACTTAGATTTTTCTAACAGCCAGTCTCTACCAAGGTGTGCAGGGAGCCGCAACACTACACCAGACATCACTTTAAGGGACAACTCATGTTCAAAAAGGTACCAGGCTGGTCACCTAATGCCACCTTACAAAATTTGTACAACATGGAGCTTTGAGTTTACTTAAAAGCAGGAAAATGAAGATGATAGAGAAGATAAGAATAAGCAAGATCTCAATCTCATCACAACAGATGATTTACATTACAATAGCATCAAGTGGTCCTATTCAAGGATTAGGGGGAAAAAAGTCCAAAAGCATCTCTTTGACTAACAGGACATAGCTCCATTTTCAAAAGAACTAAAGCCCTAGAGTCTTTGTCCCTAAAACATTCTCTGTTCCACATATTAGGGCAGCTTCTCAACTAATATGAATCATTACAACTTCACTAGCTTGAATGAGTTATGACAACATGCATAAATTTTGGATTTGGCTCTCTTTTCTTCCAGCTTTTATCTACATGCCTACGATACTGCCTGTCAGAATACATATATTTTCACAGTACCTTATAAAGGGGAAAAATATGTTTGAAGCATGATTCGTTTTGTAGGATACAAAATCAGCAAATAACATCTGAAGGCTGCTTTTGTGATTAGGAACAGGATGTACTATAAACCTTTAGAGATGCAGATAAAACAATACACAGAAACGTTATGACAAATGTGTGCACACAACTGAACTTAAAGTTTGCCCCTTTCTTCACAGGATGCTCAGTTTCAGACACAATGATTTTGAATGAATTCTACATATATGAATTCTGAGGATGGATGATTGAATAATGAATAGAGATGAATGAGCAAATGAGTGATCACCTTCAGTAGAAGTTTGAATCTATTAAGATGAACAATAAATAAGAATGGAAATGGAGTTTGACAACTCATGTTCACTCTAAGGAGACACAAGAAAGTATACTTAATTGCAGCTCAGTTCTAAGGCAAAAGAGAGGACATTAACGGCAAAAATATTTGAAGTGCTTGACAAAGGTAGTTTTAAATTGTATGTCCAGCACATTCCATGAATCATAAGATTTACGGTCCAAATTGCAAAAATGGCTACCACTTGCATATTACTAAGGACAAAGCCATATTTTAGGCACATTCATATAAGTAGGAATTATATTCAGCTTTATCATTCAGTGTCTATCCAACATAATACAGCAAATTAACTGCCCTTAACCAAAGAAAATGTTGTTTTGCTTAGACTGGTACGACTATTCATCACCATAGATTTTTCTTTGAGTTTCCTTCTTCCTCTTGTCAGCTCCCAAATCACAGCTCTACAAACAAAGATATGTTTGCGAAAAAGTGGTGCTTATGAATTGTCCTGACTTCAGTGTGACATACAAGCTGATGCCTGTAGAAGCTGGATCAAATACTTATTATAAACTGGCTGCTCTTGAAGCTTTCTATCATTCCAAATAGAAGACCGAAATACTGTTTGACATCATATTATTCAGTATAATATTACTATAGTATCAAACTGCTTTGCTGATGACATCAACTCTTGCACGTTCGACCTTTTGCTGCTGATTCCACTTGAAGCATCTAAATTAAATAACAAATTTCAATTTTTTAAATACTCTATGAAGTCCATTGCTTGAAAGCATTAACTTCTAAATTCCTTATTTAGTTCATACTATCCACCTACAAATGTTGTTTCAGTTCTAAATATCACAAATAAAGGAAATGATCTGAAAAGGTACTTGATTACCTACAACTTCAAAGTTATTTCTCATGCAAGTCTATTATTATTATTCCTCATAATGACCCAAATGGAGTCAAGAGACTAAACAAAGTCAATATTTTGACTACTGTCTTCCTTCTGAGATAAGTAACTGCTGCTTCAGAAAAGGAAGTGCACACATCAGCTCAAAACAGCTAAGAAACACAGAGTAGATTCAGTCTACTTTAAGGTTTTTCCCAGTTGAGATCAATGATGCTCTCAAGCATTTTCAGACTACACTGGAAACCTTTTTCTATGGCCTCCCAGCTCAATATATCCTTTCCATGAGTTTTTATTTTCTGTTATGTCTGTTTTATAGTATAATAGAACACCATACCCCAGTGCTGCTTTTATTAGCTGGTTAACCATTTCAGAGCCATTCAGTAGTGAGTATGAGGTATCAGACTGTAAAAGGCAAGAAAAGGAAACTTTACTTCCATGATAAACTTAACGTTTACTGCAGTACTTCCGGTGTCCTAGAATTAATGTGAAAACTAATGATTTTCCTTAGCAAGAGTTAGGTTTCTTATTGGTGAAAGCCCAAAACATTTGGCTTTTCATAACTAATATGCAGCCATACAACTAAAATAAAAAGGAGTATTTAAAAGACCTCCACAGTGTGCTAGGTGGCATATATAAAATCGAATAAATGGAATAAAATGTGGCTTAGAGAAGCTAACTTCCCAAATTTAAAACAAGATTCTAACACAAATCTAAGTCAAGATTCACACTGAACAAGTGTGCAGTATTTTTTATAACATAAGAGCTGAGTGATACCAAGTGGCACTTCCAAGTACAAAAAGCGTAAACTTTAGAAGTCATAGCATGAGGTGTTGAAGCCAAAAGTATAACTGGCCCCAGAGAAGGGGTTAAAGGCATTTCTGGACAAGAGTTATTGTGGAGAGTGGCAGAATACACTTGCCTAGGCATCTGTCTTCACTTTCAGAGACTGCAGGCTGGATTAGAGGAACCTTTGCTTTAACAATCTGCAATGTGTTAATCTCACATTAATGTAATAAAAAATAAAAGCATGACAACTCAGTATTTTTGATTCTTCAGGATACACAGGAAAAATATGAAAAAAACTTTTTCTTTTGGTCCAAAACAATTCAAGTACAAAATTTAGTGCTGTGATCATTTGGGAATCTATTTTTTCAATCTGCCAATGAAACTTGTTCATGCTGTATAGTTGTTATAACTAAGAACTAGCTGTTGTCCAATACAGGTACCACTGAAACACTCCTCTGATGTATGAAAGAAAGATTATCCATATTTTACAAATAAGAAAGCGAAGCAGAAACAGGTTAAAGAACACAAACAAGTTCTCATGGAAAAATCTGTTAGCAGAGAAATTAAAAGCCTCCAAAATCCCAGGTTAGCACTGGCCCCATCCTTTCCTTGAGAAGGAACTTTAGGCTGGAGCTGTGAGTCTTTAAAGATGGTTATCAGAATAAAAACTCCATTTCAATGACCTCTGTATAAATATATTACTCCTCTGCCCATAAGTCTTATAATCTAAGCATCTATTTCTGGGTTTTCAGTACATTAGAAAAGGTCCAAGAGCTAAATCCTGCTCAACTGAAGCAAACAGTAAAGCAACCTCCACGTATTTTGAAAGCTCCACTAAGTAAAGCATAGGACATATGGGAGTCTTCAAAAATGCATATAGCAAGCCCCAGAACCGTCAGAGGAAAGAGACATGAAATCAGTTCTGTAATTAAATTGTAAAATTTAAAGTAGAGTCAATAATTATCAACTTTTAAATAGAACTTCTCGACAAATGCAGGCAAGGTTACAGAGCGATCTATAATACTGCTCCACCTTCTGTATATGGATCTTACATTGATAAGAAACTGGCATCTTTTAATTATTAAAAATCTAGGTACTGACCTCAGAACAGAAAAAAATTGCATTTACCTTATTCATATTTTCTTCTTTCACTGAGTTTTCATATATGACAATTTTTTCCTCTAGAGATTTCTTCAGAATATCTATCTTATTTCTATTTCTGGATCCTACTTTTTTCATTTTGGAATGCTGCTGTAAGAAGATAAGCACAACACTGAGTATTCGTAAAAGGCAGATGGAGGAGCTAACATTAATATTATTACTTACTATTGTTTGTGGGCAGATTCACCAACTAATGAAACACTTGGCAAGGATGACTCTCACTGAGAAAATATTCCCTGAGATGAATGTACTAGCTATTCATTCAGAAGACTCCTTCAGATATTCAAAGACAAAGACATTCCAACTTTCAAACAAAGTTGGAAAAAATTTTGTAATTTCTTTCAAGTAGAATGATATATTCATCATTTCCATAAAAACTGCTAGCACATAAATTTTATTTTAAACAAGCTTAGCAGTGATAATAAGCAAAGATTTTAACTGATATTTTCTCTCCTCAGCACTGTTTAAAATGAACAAAGAATATTAATTTAAGAATGACATTGTTTTCAAGACACAGTATAAGAATCACAAATGAATCATGATAGTATTAAGGGGCACCGTTCCATGTAATCAAATTATTCTTGACCTTTATATTCTTTAACAGAATATCAACTAAGTATAATGTGCTCTTGGGGAAAATGATAACATCTGTTCAACTACAGGGCTTTGCAAAGTCATTTTCTGTCTTAAGTACTTTAGAAATTACTAAGGTTTTGAACTAGGCTAATACAAAGTACAATTAACCCAAGTTACTTTACACATTTAGAAAACATAACTAAACCAAATCAAAACAGGTAAAAACTGTTCTATTATGATGCTATCCCAACAATTCATACAGAAGAACAATTTTCTTCCTTCTGTTTAAGAACTGAAGGTAATTTATGAATCCACAGGTTTTACATTTCACTGAAGAATTAAACACTATTCACATAATTGTAAAAAAAAATAAAAATAAAAATAAAGCCAGAAAGGTGAACTGCTAGATTTGATAGAATTCTTGTTTGAAAAGTCTCTTTGAGCAAGTATGCCTGATCTTTTGTTTATTTAGGCTTTAGAAACAAATAAATAAACAAAAATACGCCACTCTATATGCCTTGTTCTTTTGGAAAGAATAATAGTAATTCATGCCCAAACTATTGCGAAGAAGGGTCAGGTATCAGGAATTTTTCTTTTCTAAACAGACAAGAGAGCATATGGCATTCCCCCTAAAACACACACAAATGTCTCCTTACTTTATGAAGTCTCACACATAAATTATTTCAACTTACTAATGTGCAGGGGCAATCAGAGAAATCTGTTTGCGATGGACAGGATCAAACTTTTCCCTTAGCAGGGCACCAGTGCTAAGACCTTTCAGGGGGCTCTCAGCAGAGACACAGCCCCTTTGGGACACCTATTTGCTTCTTTATACCTACACCTTCACCCTGGGAAAGCTGCAGGACAGCAAGCAACAAAAATATGCAACAGTGTGTGAAGAAAACATGTTTATTCACCACTGCCCAGACTGCACATTCAAGGTCCACAGATCCACACTGACACCGCCATCACGCCTAGGTAAGCGGCCACGGACCTGCGCCTGCAGATAAGGCCAAAACCCTGCAGACACCTTCACGGAAGGGTGGCACGTTCCCACACTGATCCCACCTGTTTGCTGGGCATTGCTAAACGCTGGTCCACTTTCAGCAGCTCTGCTTCCCTCCATGCCGACTCGAAAGCCTGGAGCAAAGTTCTTGCTCTTATTTTGGGCAGAGCCAAACTATCATCCATTTGGGAAAAGCAGCAGTGGAACTCCTGCCTTATTTTAAGCAATTCCTCTTCAGATAATGAAAGGGGTAAACTTAGCAGTTGCCTGTTAAAAAAACCAAGAAAAATGTACTGTTTTGTGATTCAGACAAATTTATATGAAACAAAAAAGACACACACAAAAATATTGTACATGACAATGATCATCCTTTCCTGTCTTATTCATTCATCAGATAAATATTTCCATATAGGATTCAGTTGTTTAACAGATTCAGTATGTCCTTGAGGATGCCTTCTATTTTATATACAGAAACTCCTGTCCTGTAAAACTGCATGGTCAAGAAGAAATAGATTATAAATAAATAAATTAATTAAAAATCTTAACATTTCAAGTATAATCAATGAACACACAGATACCGCCTATGCACAGAACCCCTCCACCATTTCAGACACCACACAAACCCGGAACGCCAGGGCTCAAATCAACGAAAGAGCTTCCCTTAAAGCCTCCCTGTGCTGCTTTCCCGCACTACTTAACAGCCACTGCTGAATATATTTCCTGTAAAAATATAAGGTGCTTCTTCATTATAAACCCCTGCGTGTTGTCTACCCCATCACCAGGTTCAGAGGTTTGAGTGCAGCCTGTGTAATAAAGCTTCCAGTAGCCTCAACAACATGGGTTATATTTTAGCAGCGGTTTGAATCACCCCAAAACTCTTGCTTGGTATAAGCAATTCACCTTCCAGTTGTGCCTAACCTTAGACTACCTTCCATCTACCATCTCATGACTGAAATATTTCTTTAAGAGTATTTCATAAAAATAGCCTAATTTTCCTTCAGATTTTTGTTTTTCACAATCTCCCCAAAAGGTCTTTGCATTTAAAGAATGAACAGTATATTGAATAAAGAATAGTTTTCCTTTAAAAAGCATATGCTGCTGTACCTTGCATTTAGAATGATGTTTTCATTCAATACATCACAGTCCTACAGAACTTCATCTTTTCATTAGAGTGCTTCCAGTTCTATTCTTCTTTTGGTTTACTTATTCAGCAATGTAAACTTAGCTCTTAAATCAAAACTTTAATAAAGTTTCTTTCTCTAACAACTCATTTAAGGCAGTATTACCCAAACACGCATTTTCTGTATACTTACCGCTTCACGTGCTTAGACTTTTATTAGAAAAAAATCCATAGTATAAAAAAAGACTGCAAGTCATGGTTTTGTCATATCCATATTTAAAAAGGTCCTTAAGCATCAATGTTTTTCGTGGTGATTCTGGATCAATTCATAGCGTCTTCAATGAGCAACAAAAGTGCAACACTATCATTCAAAATAATTCTTTGTGAAAAATAGACACAGCAGATAAGAGTGAAAAGACTAAAAGCTGGCATCTGTGATCGAAATATCAAAACTGACAGACAGCGGAGATGATGACAGGTTTTAAGAGGCTTTTTTACAGAACTGTTGTACCAATGTACTCTTTATATGTATTTTCCAGTATTTTACCAGAAAAAAAATAAGCAGCTTATTGTTGCTGTAAATAAAGATAGTATCTAAGAAATAGGCAGCAATGCAGACTGGAACACAGTTATCACGGAATCATAAGTTAGAAATAGGAAAGACCCGTTGGGTCATATAACCTGATGTGTAGAATTGTTCTCAGCAATATATTCAGAGATAATAAGAAAAGTCAGAAGATACATCTCACAGAAAAATATTTAAAATGTTGAATAAAATACTTAATGAAATTAGAACCAAAAGGGAGGCGGGGGGTATTTTTATGCAGTCTTATACTGTGCAGCTGGTAAACTTGTAAGGATGATCTCTTGATAAAACTGCCCAAACAAAAAACTGTTTCTCTTTAACTATGAGGTATGAAGGAGAAACCTTAACTAACATTTTTTTTCCCTCTTTTATTTTTCATACCTGCTATATTTGCTCCAAAGGCAAACTGCCTAACATGGGATTGCCTGTTTCAGTTACATCTCCTAAAGTTGCAATTTTGATAGCAGCTTATATTCTCATGCTCCCGTGTTTCTTACAATATCTCTTATCAAATAAACATTACATAGGAAATACAGTGCTGGTGTTTTGCTACACAGGTAGCACAACAGCTAGAACAAGAAAGCTAAGAAAATGATGACAACCTGTGCAAACCTCTCAAGGATCTTGTTATCCAACCTGTGCAGCACCATGCATGCAGACTCTCATCTGCAGTCATGGTCCTGCCCCATGTAGGGTCTCTGAGCAGTGGCAAATCTTCCTCCCCACCTCGCACAGGCCACATCACAGCAGGCAGCAAAGGTCCAAAGGTGCAGCCAGAGACAGCAAACCGTTCTGCAACATCTCTGACATTGCGTGCCAGGACTCCTCGCTAGCCTGAGACCCTCAGTGCCAGAGCACGTTGCCAGTCGGACAAATCGGCCAAGTCTGATAACTGGAGCCCAAGAACTGGAAAGGTATGCTATCATGTCATAAATTTACGAAGTATAGTAAATTTATGGAAGTACAGATGGAGAACATAAAATGAGCATTTGATGAGTAAAGTTTGACTTGGGGTTCGAAAGAATTAGGCTTGATCTACTAAATGACTTTTCTGAAGTACTGGATCTCCGAGAACGGATTGAGAATAAAAACGGAAGATATGCAAGTGAGACCTGACACACAGTGAACACAAGTATTAAGATACCATTCCACTCTCAGTTTTGAGAGCACAGTTTCCTGGAAATGCCACTGATGCATTAGTAGTGTCAGACCCCCCCCTGCAAGGGCTGAATATTTGTGAAAAATCCATTCCAAAGTATACAACAGAGAACCGATCATTAAGAATTTTATCCGGACAGGTGTTAAAACTCCTAGCAGATCTCTACTTACAAGCCTAACTAAGAAAAGGGAATGGAGAGATACTTACATGAATACTAACTGCTCCCAATTCCTTAATTTTTTTTGTTCTGAAAGACTCTTTTCCAGTTCTTGGCTTAGTTTTTGCGTGGTGAGGGGAAGCAATTCTTCAATGGCCATGCTCTTCTCATGTTCTTCTCTTTCTAACTGCTCACGTTTAACAGCGATCTCCTTTTTATGCTCCTCCACAACTTCTAGCAGGTACATCTTCAAAACATTGAGCTTTATCAGTTCTTGCACAAATACTCCATACTGAATACGTTTAAGCTCCTCAATGGTTTTCTCCATTAGTCTAAAGGTAAGCTCTTTGAGCTCTTCACTGGCTTCATTATCAAGTTTCTCAATAAGTTCTTCAACTTCAACAGCATGATCACTCAGAAGATGTTTCCAGTGGCTGATGTAATGACTGACCTCCCGAGTTGTTTTGAAGGTGTCTCCTAGCGACAGCTGCTCCTTTCCATGTTCTTTCTGCTGATTCATTTGCCAAAGAAAGAAGCAAGGTAAAAGGAACCTCTCTCAAATTCCAGCTTTTTAAATATGTATCTTCTAGCAAAAAAAATTTTTGAATTTTTGTTTTTCAATGTTCAGAGACTTACTTAGCACTCAATGTGATAGTTTTCTGTGTATCTAGTAGGCTCTTTTAATTCAGATTATTATTAGATAGAAGGGCTAAACAATGTATGATCTTGTGGTCTGACTTAATCCCAAATGTCTGAAATGCAAAAATCTGGCAGGATTCTACAAGAGAATGTGGGTCAAAAAATACCAATGTAGGGAAAAAAAAGAAGTTGTTTGGATATTTTCTTTCTTACAGCATACAGCAATTTCTCTGAAAGCTACATCAAAACAACCTATACACAGAATAAAGGCATGAATGAAACCTGATCTTTCAGCATTTAAGAGTTTCCCATTTAAGAGCAGTCAGGAAATACTGAAATACATATCCTGCTAAAGGTAAAATTAATCTCACCTAACTTTAATCATCAAAAAAAATTAATCCAAGGTTGGGATTTTTTGTTTGTTTTTTGTTTTTTAACATTTAGGCAGTCAACAGAGAAAGAAAGGGACCTTTGGATAACAATTCTCTCCTGGTTATGTTGGATCACCTGCAATTCATCTCCCATTATCAGACAGTCGCTATTTGGAGCTTTTACAGTTAGCTTTGAATTTTATACAGCTGAAGTTAGGAGGGATGAATGCTACCTAAACCAACCACAGGTGCAGCATCTTTTAAACTTTTTACCTTGTAATTACTATACAGGAATTTTAACTTAAATGACTGTGAAAGTCATTTAAGTCACATGCAGAAGGGAAAACTGTAGAAAGGACAACTGCCATGAATCTGTGACGGACAGATCTGGCACAGATCTCCCTTAATGAGGGAGAGCCTCAACCAGTCTTTTGCCCTTACATCAGAGGTGCTAGTCAGAATCTCCTTGAAGAGCAAACTTTAACATACTTTAAGTATAGGGGTGTCACAATTTTCTCCAGTCTTATGACATTCTTGCAGGTTTTTCTAAGAGAATAGTGACTAATCACATCTAATTAAGACAATATGTTGTAGTACACAGCTAAAAGCAATGGACACTTATTTTCATATGTGCTCTGGGCAATGTTAAACACCATCATATAAAAACTACACTTTATCTTTCAACTCATCCAGTTTTTGCTTCATAAGCACCCCATGACAATAAATATGCTGAAAATAATTACCTTTTGCAATATTTCTCGCCTTCGCTTGATAATGAGTTTCTGATGAAGCTTTTGCTTTTCTTGTTTTAAATCATGATCAAATTTCTGTTTAACAGAATTAATTTCAGCCTGAGCTTGGTCCAGCAGCATTCCCAAATGATTTTCAGACAGATGACCTGCCCTGTAATAATAGAGTTTAAAATCTGTTACCCTAAATTCTTAAGAACAAGAGGATATTTGAGCCAATTAGTACCATAATAAGGCTCAACTAAGTAGCCACACAGAATGATCTTTGTTCCTCTTGCAGTAATACCCATGGAGACTCAAAGAGGCAGTTCATTAACAGAAGGATAATCTTAATCTCCGAGAGGAGTCCAGAATTTAGGCTGCTTGCAAGGTAGAGTGAAGATGTATAAAGTATGGGATGAAGGAAGGAAGAGAAGGCAAATGCAAAACCAAGTATTTATCAGTTAGTAATGCATACAATACTCAAATGAGACATTTTAAACTTTTTTTTTAACTCCCTCTCATCATTAGCAATGATTCTCTCTTTTAAGGCGATAATTTAATCAAATAAAAACATTTAATAATCATTTAAAGATAAAAACCAATCACATCCATGAAGAGATTTACATTCATATTTCCAATATTTAAACCATCAGAAAAATTACACAAACTAATAGAGAAATAATCTGACAGAGCAAATTCTCATTTTTAAGCAGTTTCATACTGAAGTTTAAGAGCACAGTCTATCTCCAGTTGCTATAGCACTCAACTTCAAAGAGTAAGCAAGATCCCAATCACATCTATGACAGATAAAAAAAAAAAAAAATCTCCCTCTCCACGAACTTGAACTGAAATTACCAGCTATTTACAAAATTCAAAAACTACCTGCTACTCTATTTACAACAGAAATTCCCCAAATCTTTCTTGGACAACAGAAGAATAAAAGAATACATTAATTCAGTCAGACCAGGCTGTTAGGTATTTGCAAGTTACAACTTCTAACATTAAACTCAGTAGACTTCCAAAACGTGGAACTGAAAAGGTCAAAATGGAATTTTGGACAGAAAGTACCAATTTCTAACCTCAATCTGGAAGTTGTCCAAATACTTTCTAAAATATTTTACTGCTTTTCAGAAAAAATGAACATACAATCAAATGAACTGAAATCAAATTAATTTTGCAAAATATCTGAAAAATCAAGACCTATTAATGTGTTGGGCTTCCATGTCCCCATTCCAATAGGATAACTGGCAAAACTCATAAGTGAGACAGAGGGCTAAATGTCATAATCTGTTATCCTTTGCCAAAAAGGACAGAGTCGCATTCTGAGAAATTTTATTAGGATTTGTTGATATTTGTCACAGCTTTGTTCAAAGCAAAATCCTTAAAATACAAGCTGAAAGAAATAAAACAGAAAAAGCAGCCATCACATTGTTGCTGTGATGGACAGCTTCCATACTTCATGTCTCTCCATCTACTGTTCAAGCAACCACAGGCATCTGAGCAAGCCATGAAGCATCATTTCCCCTCTATGCACATGCACTGGAAAGAAACTCAGATTTGCTTTATCACACATTTGCACCAACCAGAGAGCTTCCTTTTACAGAGCTCTTTCAAGGTCTATCCATCCTATTTTTTTTTAATTTTCTGTAGGGAAGCACCTTGAGAGCAATCCACCAAGCATCACTCTGTCCTTCTGCTCAAGCATTTTTTGCCATGAAAGCAAGCCAAGATAAACTTCAGTGGTACATCCAAAAAACCAATAATAGATTCAATAACATTAATTTTCCATTCCATGTTTGGTAACTTTAAGTCTGGGCCTCCTTTTGTTCCAACTCAAGGCTAAATATTAGTCTATCAAGGGTAGATTTATTAGGGTAAGGAAGTGAAGGGAGATAATAACCAACATATTACTTTCAATGCATTCAGCCTATCTTTTATTGGGGAAAATAAACCCAGGCTCACTGCATCCAATTAAAATCCCTGTCTAGAGCAGTGAAAAGGGGCTGCAATAGGAAAAGATGGATGTGCTGGAACCATTCAGTAAGTGAAATATTTAGGAAAACCCATACAACATGCAAGTGACTGGAAGATGATATAAACACCAACCTATACCTAGGATAAAGAAAAGTCCACATTATTTTAGTTTCAAGTTGTTGATTTATTTGGGCATCTAACATGCCCACAGCTCAAACTGTAAGTGATGTAGTTCTGTAAGACCCATCTCTCTATTTAGAAAACCATATAACAAAAATAATGGGTGAAATCCTAGCCCCACAGAAGTCTATAGGAGTTTGCACAGCGACTTACGTTTAGGAGCATTAAGTTAATACTTTGAAGGTTCAGTTACATCACGAGACCTGCATTTCTGGCTTTTCCACATTTCTGCATTTATGGTGTAAAAACAACTACTCTATTAAAATTAAAAGATACCCTGTTCCCAAAGGACTATGAACTGAAATACAAAATAAAAGGAGCGATGAGGAGAAGAGTAAAACAGTACAGACTGAATGACAAACTGCATGGTCTCAGCATACTAGACATCTAATTGCCAAAAAAATGTGCAGGTTTCAGTTTAATGCCTTTGAACAAGGAGAATGTTGAAGTAATGATAAGATAAGATAAGATCCTCCCAAATGCTGTGGGCCTCATGGAAAATACAAGGTGAAATAGGTGGCCAACAGCAGCTGGTATTGTAGGTCAATTAGATTTCTCTGCAATGACTTAACTTCTCTGTAATGAACAAAAGCTGACAAGTTTAGGAGAAAATGGGCAGTGAAGGACACAGGTAAGCAAAAGCATTTGATACAGTAGAGACAGCTCCCTAAGGATAAAAAATGAGGGTGTGAAGTGGTTTAGGAAAAAGAGGGCTGGACCTTAGCAAAGCAAGAATGCTTTGGGAAGGCTACAGAAGGGAGGGGAAGGAGTTGTCATTGAAACATAAGGCAGAAGTAGAAAAGTTGCACCAATCTGGACAGTTGGTTGAATCATACGAGAGATGAATACAGAGATTGTCTGCAAGATGACACTCACATTACCGCACCTCAGATACTTCAGGATTTAACTCTGCTGAACTAGCAACTTGCAAATATAATCTTGCAGAAATAATTCAAGGTTACTAATTACATACAAAGGTACAATGAGAAGATGTTGTAAGAGATTATTAGAAAACATCATATTGATGCAGTACTACCAGCAGCGTTAGCTTAAAAATACCTGCTCCCTGAAAGGTCCAGCAAGACTGTTCAAAAAACTACCTTGATTATAAAAGGTCCACATAAATGCAGAATATTCAGAGTAATACTAAGAGACCAATAAAATATGTTTTGCTTTGATCTTTTATGTCAAAGATGATCAACTGCCTACTTTAAAAATACAGCTCAAAAGAAACACTTGATATCTTATAAAAATTGAAATTTCAAGAGAGATTTATGAAGGATGTTGAGTTCTTTACACGTAATGAATTAGCAGAACTGGATCAAGTTTTTAAGAAGCCAAAAAAAGGAAGGAAACTTGGTGTGAAAGAGCAGATGCTGGCAGCAGAATGACACAAGGCGCTAGAGCTGCCCTAGCTCCAGAATGCCAAGAATCCCACTGCTTCTGCAGGTCCCCAGGACCCATCAGCATTACTGGACCAACACTTGGATAAATACTGCCTGAAGTGCTGCCTTTCTGCCCATTTATTCACCATGCTTTTCTTCAAGGAAAAAGATAAACAGCCTAGCTGTAGACACCTAGAAAACTATCATTATGGGTTATATTTTTAGACTTGTTTTCCTGCATTTTGGCACTGCAGACTAGATTCGATTTCCAAAAGGCACTGAGTATCCACAGCCAGCTCTGACAAATGGGACCTTTTATTTAAATGCTGTCTTCAGAAAGCCCAGATTGAAAACTCTGGCTGCTCTATCTCATTTAAAATGTTCACTACCACCCAAGAACTGTTTCGCTTTGATTTTAATTTCATAACCAAGAAGCTCCTTATACCTGACATCACAGAATCTTTTCTAAGTTAATTTGAAATTTCCTTCCTACCTGATATATTTTAAAAATCCTATTCCGCTGCATTTCTGAAAGTCCTCTGCCCACATCATATATGTGCTGGTTTATGTGCTCCTGAGTCTTTTTATTTGTGGAATATCTAATCCACACTTTTTCTCATTATCAAACATTATCAAAACTAGAAACATTTGACTAAGATCTGCATATCTATTTACATGAGCAAATTCAATGCTAGATTGAAAAAAATCAACAGATTATCCTATAGAATAGGATCAGACTTCTCTTACTGCTCAAATTTGAAGGATCCAATCTGTAAATATTCCCTAAATAATTTTATAATAAAAAATTGAAATTCAAGCCCACCTATTATATGTTACAACTTCCTCTAGGTTTAGACTTGGATACTTCAGTTTACAAAAGTATACAAAAATACCTAGCTTTTCAGGTAGTCAGTTTTTAAGGCAGAGGGAAATTCCTTTGGATGCAGCCATGATTTGACTGTGGAGGAGAAAGAGGAAAGAGTATTTCACAGTCTCACGTTTGCTCTGCATTGTGCTACAGTGGCTGGGAAAGGGAGCTAGGGCAGGTTTCCCTTAGTTTTACTCCTTACTAAATCTGCCTGTACATTTCTTTGCAGCTTTGAGTGTGAGAATTAGGTCTACTCCCACAAAGTCAGGTGTGAACTCTCTTGCACTAACTTCTCTTCAGCTATGGCTGCTTTTCCTTTGTCCACTAAATACTATAGCTACTGCGGACTCAGAAAAGTCTGAGAGGGGAATGTTAGAGGATTTACTTTTTGATATTGGTAATGATGCTTGCAGGGATTTCTTTGCTGTTTTGTAGGGGTGGGGGTTGGTTTTTTTGTGTGTTTTTTTGGTTTTAGTACAAGTAACTAACTTACTATAATACACCTTTTGGGATGAGATGCACAAGATCTTGGATTTCTAATACTTGAACTTCTCTCTCTATTCTATGGTTGATCTGATCTGCAATGATCAACATTAAACAACAAATTCAAGCTATTTTTTCAGCTTGAGAAATCTCAGTTGTTCACTGCTATGATTTGTAGCAATGGATGCACAGAGATGAGGGTCTGATAAGAGTTCTTCATGAAGGATTTTCACATAACCACATCTGCGAAAACATCTCAGAATATTTCTTATAATCTGATTCCAAAGAGGTATGAACTGATGGAAGGAAACTCCTAGTGGAAGTTTTTTTTAATTGCATTGTATCTTCTATGCCGAAGGAGTTATTTTTGTTTTTGAGTCACTCTGCTGCAGACTTTAGCAACGTACGCAAGGCAGAGCAGGCATGCTGGAAGACTCAATCTGTGATCCATAGATCTTGAGACTAAAGTTAGGGGATGATTCCAATAAGGAAGAGGCAAATAAGATAATCAGGAAGAGCAAGTGAAGGTTACACAAATCAGTCAGGTTAGTTTATCATGTCAAGAGATACAACTGATACACTCTTTGGTAGCTCTTATTAGGCTTCCTGTTTTGTTAAATTATATTACTTTTAATTTAAGCCAACATCATGAAAAGAAAAAGAAAACAGGCAAAGACTGCATATTGATACAGTGCTATCTCTCACTGTTGCCAGTGATTGGTACTAATATAAATGTCTAAAATATATAAATAAACATATAAGCCCAAGAACAACACTAACAGTAGTAACTTGCTTTCCTGACCAGCAACATATTCTGCTCTCCTGGCAGGCTCCTCAATAATTTCTCCATGTGCCAGAGTAGGAGATGCCACAGTCCTCTGGGTGCCAGCGTTGAGTTCTCTCTCAGAGCTCCAAATCGTCACCTCAATCTCCAGTAAGTCACCACTTCTCTCTCTCTCCCTTGTCTATGAGCACTTCTACAAGCATCCCCCCATGGACTATTCAAATTAGCCTGTACCTGTAAGATTTCCCAAATTAGTTAAATGAATGTTTAACAACAGTCCATTTCCAGGTCCACTTTTTACTTCATTGAACTTTTGCTTTTAAATATTCTCTGCAACAGGTGTCTTCTCTGCTAGTCAAGATCCTCCCCAGTCACATTATTTACAAACTTAGTCAACTGTGGATATAGCTACTTTAGAAAGTGTTTTGCATTCCAGCTCGAGACTGTACATCCAGCTCCTCACAAACATGTTCAATTGCAAGTGAATCTAAATCGCCTTTCCTGCTAAGACCAGACATTCATGTATAAAGAACCCTAATGCATGACCTTCACTGGTATGTATTCCTACTGACTTTGTAAGACTTTTCACGTGACTGTTTACCTGAGGAATTGATGTATAAAGATATTTGGACTGTTAGATGAAGGTGGTTCACACTGAAGTCAGAATTAATAACATATCTATACATGTTCCCAGTAATTCATCTACACACTGTACAAAGCGAGCACACACATAAAGCACATATGCTGAGATACTAAGTAATATAGCAATCATTAGAAAATATTCTATCAGAATTAATATTAAAAATAACAGATACATTTTACACACTATTCCTGCTAGGTAACATAGACAAAAAGACTTTTGAAGATGACTCTGTTGTCATCCAGGTAACACTGCTGTGCAATACAGCTGCCAGGAACAGTTGAGATACTTGCCTTTCCATCTTATTAATGAGACTTGGTATCTGGCTTGCTGCTGCATTTATAAGAGCAGAGGCTTGAGAATCCCATAACTGTACCTTACTTATAAGGCATTCTCTGTAAGCAAATCTTCCATTCAGATGACACTTCTTACTGGCTTGCAAAAAATCCATTAGATCTTCAATGTCTCCCTACAGGAAAGAATATGAACAAAAATATCTAATTAGATGCAATGTTAAATTCAACTATCACCTATAAGTAGCAGTTAGACCAAATTTGTACATTAATAGGGCAAAGTTAAACAGATCTTACAAATGAAAAACAATGCGCTTATATCAATTTAAATCTAATGATCATGTCAAATTAGTACTGTTATTTCAATGAAACACAACAATATTTTCAGGTTTTGGCATGAGTACTTAGCCCTCAGTGTAATGCACACTCTCCTAACTAATTAAACCACCTGTGCATAAGTATATCCCAGTTTCAGGCTCTGCTAGGAGGATTTTAAGGTATTTTAGGAAATGTTGAGCTGAGTCTGACTTCTAGGTGATCTGCTAAAAGGTAGAATTTTTTAGTTTCAAGTTAGGCGTTTTCCTACTGAGTGTTTCGGGATAGTATACACCTAAAAAAGCAGGTAAGCAAGCCAGGAGCTTCCAAACACAGGGCAACAGTGGGGAATGGGAAGGGTTGAGATACCTAAGAAGTTGGTCTGGTAGAGAACGGAGATGGACTCAGGATGGTCAGTGGCAGACACTCTGCTAGAGGCAGGTGACTAAGACAAAGTCAGCTACTCAGGTGGCCAACATCTAGACAGCTGAAATATCCTCAGCGGTTTTTTCACACATGCCCTATCTTTCCCTGTGTACTCAGCAGTCTTTTGCACAAGCATATGTTGCACCTACATCCGTTAATGGCCCACACGGGGCTCTTTGACACTGAGATTTGATAGTGAATCTGACTTTAGGAGTGGGCCCTGCAAAAGAAAGTTCTGACACCTACTTTCCAAACGTTGCTCTGTAACCTCCAGGATTTCAACTTGTTACCCTTTTGACATATGACAACAACATAAAAAAGAGCAATAATCACATGCTTTTCTTTAAGAAGCAGCCAGAATAACAATCCCCAAAATTTCTGAAATCTAGAACACTAGTTTCCAACACACACTGAATAAAAACTCCTTCTAGGAAACAACACAAACTACTGTGTTGCAAGAGACTTAAAATGTAACCAGAAACAAAACTGAAGTCCTGATCATACTCTTCCTCAGCATTTCCCACCATGTAAGCTGCAGATACTCAACCCCTTAAAATACAAAGCATTAGCACTTTGCATGTATCAAAATTTCAGTAATCTACAGATTTGGACTGCAGGTTCAGTATATCTTCTGAAGTGTGGAAAACTAGTTGATGCCTAGCATGTTTTGAAAATGTCTGTGTGTTGCTTCTGTCTCTTTACATGGCCTAAATTACTTTTGAAAATGGCACTTGGTATCCCTACAGTATGCTGAGGTCCCCGTTAACACCAGCCACAGCAGATCTGGAACCAGAAATTTGCTGCATGAGTTATCATAGAACAGTAAGGTTGGAAGGGACCTCTGGAGATCACCTAGTCCAACCCTCAGCGTAGCCCATATGGGGACTGAACCCGCGACCTTGGCATTAGCAGCAGCACACTCTAACCAACTGAGCTAAACCTGCCCCCAAGAGCACAGATCTGCTCTTTGAACACACTGTGGGATGGGCTCCCAAGCAGAGCTGCACCAACAGAGCTTCCAGGAGCTAGGATAGCCTCTGCAGAGCTCCAAGGTGTACAGGCATACCAAAATATTCACACCAAAATTGGGAATTTCTAAATCACAGTCTCCCTTTGCAAGCTGTAGACATTGTTTCAGACTTACTTCTGCTGCAGGATGCAATTGATCTCTTACTCTCATCTTCTCTGAGCAAAGATAAGCTTTTAGCACTTGGGTGCTTTGCAAATATTATTCGTGAATATGAAAGGCAGCATCAAGTACATAATGCCATGGCAAAAACATTTAACTCTTATCATTGTAGAAGAAATTGGTAAAAGTGCATTAATACACTGTTGTTTAGATGTCTAAATGTGCACAACGATGACGTTATACTTTTCTGTATTATTTCTATGAAAATCAGTTAGAAAAGTGATAAAACAGGGATAATATCTTTTAGGCCTGTGAGTGCAGACATTTTCCAAAACATTTCCTAAAAGCTGCTGTTGATTTGTACTCTGTCATTAAGTTAGGAATGGAATTATTATCCTATTACCTGTATTTTAGAGTAATCTTGCACTAGTATTTTAGCTGCTTCTAACCTCAGTTCTCCCTTGAAAATGGCATTTGTTATCTGTGTAAAAAAGATGTTATGCAGCTCCTTTCTCCTGGAAATAGCCAGCTGTCTATAAGCCTTCACAAAATATTCCTCCTGCTTTACCAGAAGAAACCTTTTCAAGTGGTCCTGCTCCAGTCTGTGAAGTCTATCCAGAAGACTTCTGTATTCTACCGCTGGCTGCAGAGATGAGAGAAATTAATAAATCTGAAGTGATTCTCAGTATTCAACATATTTTAAAATTTCATTGTTTCTAGCTCATATATATTCCATGCATACTCTGATTACTGTCATTTAAGATTTGAATGAACTCTAATGCTAAGTCAATGTACATTTTCATGTTTTTCATAAGTTCATTATGAAGTGGGCTGTACAACATTCAATCTGCAATCCAAGTAACATTTCCAAGGCATAATGAAAGCTTTTAGAATTGAGGAAGCATTCTTTAAGATAAATTGTACAAAACTGCTTGAGATTCAACACAAACCGACTATATACAAAATGTATTTCTTAGGCTTCATCAATTCTGAAATCTTATTAAAACTGAACATAGTTATATAAATCAGGGTAATGAAATAGCAATAAGCATACATTTTTAAACAATATAAATCAGAAAAATCTATTACACTCCAAATCTTTAAAAGTTCTTTACACCAGCAGGAACTACTTTATCTATTGATTCCTACAAATTAATCCAAGAGCATCAGGTTAGAGTTACAACAACGAAACAGAATTAATGGCAATTAATTTAAAAGCTTCTTTGCAAGAAATACTTTCTCATAGTTCTCCAACAAGACTTAAATATTCATAGTTTTAATCTCAGATGGTATAAACTCATTTTAAAATCAAAACATACACGACCTACAGAGCAAAGAAAGTTTCTTATGCCAGCAGAGCCACCTAACAGTAGTTATGTTGATCTTGTTCTAAATTTCATGCTGTTTATCTATGGAGAATTGTCCTCTGCACTGAAAACTGCCTGCATCACCCCTCATTCCCACGGAGGCACACCGCAGGTGAAACTTAATTAATCAAAAAGGCAGTAATATACAGTCTGCTTTCGGCATTGTTCTCTGGACAGCAAATAACCACAACAACGTCAGTGTCAGAACTCACTACCTGTGAAATTAAATATATACTCCATCTCTTGGAGAAGGAGGCAACACCTGAGAAGGCGAGGGCTGTGCTGCTGTAACAGCAATTAATGTATTTCCCAGCAAAGGGTGAGCACTACACCAGGAGAGCTCTGCGCAGCTGGTACAGCAGCATCACCACTTACCACCAGAGCACAAGAGGCAACCAAATATCAACATGAAATAAAAATTACATCAATACATTGTCTTCCTCCTACACTACCATAAGAGACCATGTAGGATTAATATAAACACTACATTTTTTTCTTTATTTAATTAGATCATCATTATTACTCTTCTGTAAGAGAAGCAATGTATTTATCATATGAATGCATGGTAAATTTGGCATTTAAGTTCTGCTCTGCCACCACAAATGGGCAATTTTGTTGCTCATCATTGTTAGCTTCAGAGAATGACTTGCAAGGGCACTGCTTGATCACACCAGACCAAAACCATCTTTCTTGGCACTGAATAAATCCATTTTGATAAAAAAAAGTGGTTAGGAGGCAGAGCTGCAGTGGTGAAGCATTTGAGTACTTACTCAACCTGCTGTACTGCTCTTCAACAATAATGTTGACAAATGTGCCCAAAGAAGAGCAAGAAGAGTATAAAATGACCTAGGAGGAGACAGGCACACAATTCAGCTTAGGAATCCTTAAAAACCACCAAAGAGTAGTTTAATTAAAATGCAAGTGATAGATTGAAAAAAAAATGCACACATTTGCCATTGTCAGGACTTACAGTCACTTTCAGGACTGCCTGAATTCCCCCCAGTTATTGCTAGAAAATAGTTTTGGATACTAAGAGCCTCTGTTAAGATGGAGGGGGAGAGGGGACAGAAATTTTCACAACAACACAACTCGCAGATGTCCCTTTAGCAGCAGCTATAATTTGGGTTTTTTTTAAAAAAAGTCAATCATTAACTTCAAGTAAATAATTTTCCTTGTCTCCTTTTCTGCAAACATTAAACCACAGACTCATGAAGAGGGAATAAAAAAGAAAAAAAAAAAAAAAGAAAAGAAAAGAAATGCTCTTAGCAAGGGCAGCCCCTAAGTCCCACATCGGAGTTCAAATGAGAAATTACTCATGTTTGCTTGAGGAAATATGCCTCAGCCAGCAACACAGGCCAGAAACAAAATATACACCTTTCTCTTCTCTGAAACAGAAGGAATCAAAAACACTGTAGGTTGAGATTTTCAGAAGCACTAAACTGCAATTAATTCTTCTCCTATCAGAATTTGGTCAATACGGAACATTCCTGAAAACTACTTTCCTGAGTTTTACTGTCAGATACAACTAAAGAGTAGGCTAGATGGAGGAATCTACCCTCCTTTCTTTCTTATTTCCAGGCTACCTTGCTTCTCCTTTCACCTTCAGCTCCTTCATGACTTTGGAGTACTTCAGGTGACTTCTCTAACCTGTCCTTTTCACCCAGGTTCCAGGGAAGTTAAAAAATCATTTTTCATAGATTCCAATGATTTTTTGCTTTACTCTCCCTCCCTCCCTACTGCCTCTGATTTTCTAGCACCTCTAGCTCAGGATGTTCCTAACCAATGGATATTTGAATGTTCCCTGCTAGCACAATTTAAAATTCATCTGGAAACCTCAAAGAACTTCAGCTGACTCACATAACCTTGTAGTCTCAATTTTCTCCACAAAACAGTTTGATAAATCTGTTCTTCCAGACAACCTCAGCATACTATAGTATCTTTGATGGGACATACCCTCAGCAAAGTAATTACTCAAAGCTGTTATCCTGAATTGTCATAAAGTCCTAAGCAATTACAGGTATACTGTTTGCAAACAGTAAGAAATCATGTTGGTTTGTTTTTTGGTTTTTTACAGAAGGCTAAAAACTTCAATAATGTCTATAAAACAGCATACACAAACATGCTGGCTAAGGAAATATACTCCCGCAATGAATTACTTTGTCCTTATAACCCAAATGAAATGGACAGCTGGAACCTCGACAGTGTCACATTCAATACCTATGTATCACATTTGCGTTGCAGAAGCAATGCCTCACCAGTAAATAATGAACCGTAATACTTACTCCCACCAAGCCATCCTCTTAATCTGAATTATCAGATTAGATAAGCATGAAACAGTAATTTGGAGACTCTACATTAACAAGTTTACAAAGGTGAAATATGCAAAGCCTAAAAGAACATGAAAAATCAACCAGTTTTATCGTAAAAATTCGATATTCTTGAAAAATGACATGGACAAATGGAGCATGATTTTGTAGAGGGGAGGCTGGACTGGTAGTCAGATGACCCAGACTCCACTTCCAGCTAGTGACCACCCAGGAAATCCTGAGCAGTGATGCTTAAGTTTCAGAGAGAGATCTTTGAATGATAGCGACATACATAAGCACTAAATTTTTACTTAAAGGGAGATGCTAAGCTTATAAAGAATTATATTCTGCCTTGAATTAGTTTATCTCACTACTCTCCAGAGGCTATTTCCAGCAGGAGTCAACCACCAGCTCTGCCTAGAATCTATAGGATCATTTTGCTTGTCTTCACTCATTCTGGGGGAAATTAGCCCTTGATTGAGCTTACATTCTCATTACTGCAACATAAAAATATATATTGCAGCCTTTTTAATTAGACTGAAAAACTTCTGGAGCTCCTAAGGACCACTGCAGTACAAAATAATAAATCATAAAAGTTCTTGTTTCACAATGGTTTGAATATACAAAAAATTCAGGGTAAGGATGATCTTTGGCTTTTAGGTGTCACAGATTCTCTTCAGAAAGTTTCATTGTTCTGGTAAAATAAAATACATAGCTTCTTGCTAATGACAAATTATTACACTTGAACTTGCAAACACAGTTATTTAACATTGTGCAGCTTTTCTCTTTAGTCTTGTAAGGGTACAGTTCAGCCACAGTAGTCTAAAAGAAAAACCATAAATACAAAAACAACGTATCATGCAAAGTATGTTGATTTCATATCAGATTTACCTTTTCATTCATTTTTTTCATTAATTCTTCAGCCTCCTCATTTGCAGCTCTTTCTTTCTGGTGTTGAGCCTCCATTTTTTTCCTAGTTTCCAGATTACATTCAGCTGTTAAAGCCACCATCTTCCTTTCATACTCTTCCTGAATCTCTTTCTCCATGGCAAGAAACTGCTTTTTGAAAACTGAACTCATCCTCTTCTCCACATGAGGAAAGAGGTTGTGACTGAAAACCATGTTCTTCATCATCATAGCAATCACTTCCTTACACATCTGCATTCGATATGCCTCCAAATCAGCATCTGCCCGAGTCAGGCTGGTGACCTCCAAGCTGTTGAGAGGCAATCAGGACTGTCTGAAGTCTGAGACTACAGAAAATTCCCACCATAAACCAAGGATATATAGATTCACTCAAAATCATGAAATCAAACGGCAGTGAAGCACAGGAATATCACAGCACATGAGCCTATTAATCATGAAAATAATCATTCATTAAAAAGCAGAGTGAGTCAACTTCTGCTACAGTTACTTCAATGACATATGAATATTCTAACATTCCATTTAGAAAGCTTTTCTTTAGAACTCAAAACTTCCCTTAGTTCAAAGGCAAACATAAGCATCCTACAAAGAACAATTCTGGTGAGAAGCACATTGCAGATGGAGTGTGTATCTGAACAGACTATAAATTCTGCTGATTTTGTAAAATAATTCTAAGCTCACTGACCCATTTATACTAGTGCACTACTGCTTCCTGTTCTGCTGTCATATATTCCTTTCTCTACACAGAAGAGGAAAGACTGTTTAACTACTTACTAACATAAACAAATTAAAATGGTTGTATCCATACTCTAATGAAAGTTAATAAAGAGATTAAAACCACAGAGAAATACAAGACTTCTTAAGAAAGACAGCAAATGTCATGTTGCATATGAAGAGATTCTCACTTACCATTAGAGTTAAATAAATTGGAAGGACAATTATTCTCATTTCACACAGTACATATCTACTATAAATTCTGTAGTTTTGTGCACTCAATTCAGGACTGGAGGATTAGATTTTTTTTGCCCCTGCATGCCAAAATACCTGAACACATAATACTGTATGCTTCTGTGTGCAGATGCAGTATACAATGATTTCTTAGAGAACTACAATACACACTATCAACATCTTAAATCCAGTTTAAATTAATTCTTTTTTTTTAGATAAGCTAAATTATTGATTTGATTTGTTCTGTAAGTAAATCTTAGAATAAATTTCAGTAAATTCCCAAAGTGTTGGGAAGATTTGCAACATATTAGAATAACAGTATATACAAAATGCTATACGTCACACTGTACAAATCCACAAATAACTCGCACATGGTTTGCAACACTTGAAGTGATTCCCCAGCATGGTATCCAGTGTTTAGGTCTGTTTGCCTGCTCACTCACAAGTTGCTAGTTCCTCATAAAAATCACCCAGAAGACATCTTTGTCCCATGCATCTCATGGGAGAGCGTCAACTGCAGCTGAGCTCAAGCTCCTCAACTTAAAGCTCCCTCCAAACTTCCGGTGAGGGAGGAAGGCAGACACAAAACTCATTCCTTCCCCACACCAGAGCAGCAATCACTGTTGGAGGACAGGTCCTTTTGAGCTCGAAGTAATCCCATTCTGCGCCTGAAACATTCTTAATAATACAAAGAACCTTAAGAAGTTTGTGTTTTCTGTAACAAACCCAACAGAATCTGTGCTGTGTGCAGACGGATATCGCAAGAGGCACATGCAGGTACAAAACAGTCTTGGCTGGTGTTGGGGGGACCGGCACCGCTACGTCCACATGGCCCATTCTCAAGGTCCCCATTTCACTGTGCCCTCTGCCATACGGACAGTCCTTCTCACTCTGCCCACGCAGGAAGCACTCCACATTGGCAGCACAGATGCGTATTTTCTATCTTAGTCCTTTCTCTTTGCAGAAATCTTAGGACATTCTGCTGATACAGTCAGATAGGACTAAAGTCTTTATTAACAACAATTTAAAAGAGGAACATATCAGATTTGTTAAATATATATTATACTGAAATATAAAGAAGGATTCAGAAAGTAAAATAGAAACTCTGTGGTGTAACATTACACTAATGATTGTCAGTGGTGGTGGGAGGCTTCACTTCAGTGATTCACCAATTCATTGTTACTATCCTGTAAAACATTAGCCACTGGATTTACTTCTCTGTTTTAATTCCTGCTTTAAGTCCAGTACCTCTGTTTTAATCACATAGAATTTAGAATGGTCGAGGTTGGAAGGGACCTCTGGAGATCATCTAGTCCAGCCTCCCTGCTCAAGCAGGGTCACATAAAGCACACTGCACAGGAAGCCTATCTTTCTTTTGTAAGAAACATCTCATCTTGATTTTCAAGTATTCCATAATGGAGAAGCTAAATAACACTCAATTAATTGTTCCAGTTACTAATTCCTCTCAGAATTAAAAATGGTCACCTTACCTCAGCTTGAATTGGGCTAGTTCCAACTTCCAACTCTCTCTATCTGTTGGACTAATGAGTTCTTTGATCATCATTTTTGTTGTTGTTCACGCATAAATTCATATATAGTCATCTCATCCTCTATTAACCCTTTCTTACTGAAGCATAAAAGACTGAACTCCTCACCTCTCCCACTAGAAGGCAACACTTTACAACTCCAGCATGTTGATACATCGCTTACAACATATGGCATTTAATAGCTATCACAAACGCTGGATACTTTCACCATGCTTTGAATAAAAATTAACCTATTCTTTTCCCAACTGCTTTTTAGTTACTTTACAGTCTTGCTTCTTCAGCAGTGACCCAAAGAATGAAAAAAATAAACACGATCACAACATTATGGTTATCCTTCCCTAGGTCTTCCAGTGTATGTCTTTCCATTTATTGCAACTCCCAACAGACTCCTTTTGAGTAAGATTTCCATGACCTTCCTTGTCTAAAAAGAGAACTGAGAAGGAGCAATAGCTGTACTTCACCTGACATTTAGCCATCAGCAAGTGAGTGATGAGACTGTTAAGATATAAGGTGTATTTTATCTGCAACTCTCAATCTCCACTTGACTGCCAGGAAATCTATGAAGAAGGCACCAAAGCAGAGGAAGCATGTGAACTTTCTACCAACCCAATGGTAATAGTGTAGACAAAAAATAATCATAAGCCAGCTCTTCCAAGTCACATCCTGGAATACAAGAACTATAACCACTCTTCACGGGCAGCTGAAGAAAGGCTGTGCCTGATGTGCTCTACCTCTGGTCTGCTCCCTCCACACAGCAGCTTGCAGGAGTGAATTAAGGCCACCACACGCATCAAAAACTCTGCTTCAAGTTCTCACCCAACGACAGTGTGTCTAGTGTTGAGGGCAGCCTCAGGAACACCCTTAACTGGCTGCATGGATATAGTCTTCGAGTCATAGATACCAACAAGCACTTTGTCAGCACAAATTAGAGATCCTCAATATATAATATAACAAATGCTTTAGTTTCAAGGTCCTCAGAAGAACAGTGCTTACAGTTATCCAGATTAAACATGCAGGATTTTGTGACACCTGGGAAATAAAAATAATCATAATGCGACACTCTGTTCATCCTCAAACACGGACAGATTTAATAAGTTGCTCTAAATGCTCTGCACTGCTCCAGTTACAGCAATTCATGTTTAAAAGGCCTCACATCTCTTCCTGAGCATACTCACCATAACGGAAACATGAAAGACAACGAAGTACAGTTAGCAGATGGCAATCTGTTGATGAAAAAGATCAAAGTTTCTCTTGGGCAAAGCATGCAGACAAAGGATGAGAACAGTGTAGAAAGTAGGTGGTAGGAAGGGGAGGAAAAGAAAAGGTGAAAAGACAGGTAGAAAATGAAGCTGCAAACAGCAAGTGTAAAGATTTTTAACTCACTTGAAGAGGAAGAGGGTTTAAAGATCGGTCAGAGAAGAGCTGGGAGGGGAGAGTCCCAGACGTCAAACACAGAGAAGCAGAGAGAGTGCCTGAACACCTGATGTCTTCCACAGACCTAATGAAAGAATACAGGAAAGCAGATAGGGTCAGGAAAAAACATGTATGGTTAATTTAAAAACCCAGAAGCTACTGAAAAGCCATTGACTACAAAATAACTATGTCTTTAAGGCTTATTCTACAAATTAGAGGCCCACAGAGGGAATTTTGGAACAGGATAATTAATAGCTGCTGAATTATCAGTCTTAAAAAGTAAAATGAACTAATGGCTTTCTGACACAATTTTAAAATGCATTCAGAGTTCATGACGATAAGAAACTAGTGTCGATTTTCTAACGTCTAAATGTGAGAGAAGCATCAAGCAAACTCCCCTTTTGTGGTATTTCCTAATAAAAACAGGAAAAAACTTGCTTCCAGAAGACTCATTTCTCATCTGCAAATGACAGCCAATTACAGCAGCACCCAAACGAGACTGGAGCCCTATGACAGCAGCTTCTGTAAAAGCCTCCCCTAGAGGTACACGGTGCTCCTGAAGAGCATACAACAGAAGGCCACTCGCAGACGGTCTGCATCTTCATTACCCTCCAAGCCTCCCTTGCAGCAGTCCCTGGGTGCACCTCGGCAGAGCAGCCGTGGGCTGCAGTCACTCCTGGTGGGGACGTGAACCCAGAGAGGGCGAGCAAGGACAAATCACCACCACAGCCACCGCAGCAGCCCGGAGAAGCTGCATGCTGATGTGGTATTGCGTCCGCACGCAGAACGCAAACAGGGAAGGCAGCTTTCAGGAGAGGAGGAAAAAGGAAGACAAAAAAAGATGTTATCTACCATCTGCGTTACCCTATCACACTCCAGAGAAGTCAAGACTGACAGAGGACTCTCTTGAAGGCCAGAAGGGAGTTTCACACACCCAGATCTTGAAACCATATCTTCCAGTACTCATTTTAGTAAGCAAAGAAAGCCAAGTAAAGTACAACTGCCATAAAAGGTCTTAAGCTGCAGAAGCGTGGGTTTTGTTTGTTTTTTGTTTTTTGTTTTTTTTTTTTACTTAGAACATACATTCACTGAGGGATCAGTAATAGAATATTAATAAGCCAGGCTATGTTTATTTGTGGCTTTTCTTTTCAAACAAGGGCATATTTTTATTTAAAAAAATGTCCCAACTCTCCTGGAGATTTCCAGCACCGAAGTGTCAGACTATAAAACGTAGTAGAGCTGGTATTTTACCAAATCCCAGCTCTAATATTAGAAACAAAGGAAAAGAGAACAGAAGTTAACCTCTCCTGATGACCCTCTTGTACTCTAAATACTACAGGAAATTGCACAACAACAAACATTAATCACGTACTGATGCTATTCCACACATTTCTGTCAGTCTGTAATTGCCACAAGAATGTGGACCCTCAGTTTGCAGTGACATAGCCTGCTACCTTCAACCTCCCTCTCTTTCTGTCCTCTGCTTCTCACACTTTCCTGGTGGGTCAAGCCACAGAGGAGATTGCACTACTTTGTGGCAGGGATTTATGCAGAGTGTAGCACCCCGAGGCCCCAATTCTTGCAGGAAACTCAAACCTGTGCTGAACCAGCAGTAACAGCGGGAGGTCCAAAGAGCCAGCACCCCACAGCGCAGAGCAGGGGGTAGGCGCAGAGCGCGTGGCCTCTCCCCAGGCTTCGCTACTGCCTGCCGTGGCGCAGCCTGTGCCCGTTGCAGGAGTCCTGAAGATGCTCCATGCTGCACCAGGAGCTCGCCTGGCCTGCAGCCAGCTCTCAGCCGGATGGGTTCATCCATCAGGTCTGTGACACTGTTACAGAGCAAGCACAAACTCAGCATAGCTGAAATGTGGGTCTACAGGGAATACAGGCCATCCTGTAAATAAACAGGACAGCTGCGAAAGGTACGCGATGATTATCTAGGGATGCCTTCACATAGATGAGTCACAGGTAGATTTAGTTTTGCAGAAAAAGGAAATAATTCAAGATGGTGACAAAATCATAAATAGGATTCTTATGATTTATAATCTCCCTGTCCCTCCTCTCCCCAACACACAACAGAAAAAAATGATAAACTGTGCTGAGAGATCATTAGCTCTTCTTCAGAAAAAATGATTCACAAATAACTACCAACCATCTAAACACTAGATTTGCTAGCAGTTTCATTATCAAATTCCTTTAACTCTCCACAGTATTATAAAGAAAGAAAAGGTACTTCAATTCTTAATCTTTTAAAAAATCTTTTAAAAATTAAGCTACATTTAAGTGTCTGAGAACCTCAATTTTGAATACAGAAAGTGTGAAAATTGATAGTGATAGATTAGTGATCTTCAGGAATCCTATTAAAAAATATTACTAACTACATTATAGGCATAATTGCAGCAGAGGTCAGAAAATGTTATTTTTTACAGTAACAAAAGTTACTAACAAGAAGAGAGCAAATAAGATTCTCATCCTACTTCCAGTGAAGTCATCACCATTCTATCACTGCTTTTAAAAGAATCAGCCTGGATACCAACTAAAAAAGTATAAACAAATATCATGGCATTATGCATTACACCTGAAGAGCTTCCAGCTTTGTTGTGATCTACTCAGATTCTACAGATCTATCCAGACTGGATGAATACTCAGATGTCAGAAAGGGTATGAGCAGATTGATAAATCTTCTTTCAGAAAGTACTGAATAAAGCTTCAGTAAAAGTATCAGGAGTTGTTTGTTTTTGGATGAGAAGATCTGTTCTAGAAGAAGAGCAGAAATGATCCACGTAACTCTGAACATTTCTTAATGGCTAGCCAACATCAAAGATGTGTCATTTTTTAAATGAGAAAAGATACACATACATTAATTTCAAATCAATTATTTTTTTCTCTTTCCCTCTCACATGAAATCTCTCCTATTACCCACTAAGCATTTGAGTTTCACTGAGGGAAAAAATATATAGGTTACATACTTGTCCGGTTTATAATAGCATCCATAACACAGACTGTAGGGTTTGAGGTGCATTCCATGTGTATTCACTAGTACATCAGTGTTATTATTATTTATTTTTGTATCCCTGCATTCCAGTCCTGGAATAGTATCAAATTGTACAAAAACAGAACAATTAATATGTCTTTCCTCAAAAAATTTTACAATTTCTATTACATACTCAAAAATCTATGAACTACAGAAATTTAGCACCTCTATTTTGTTGTACTAACAATGCAACAATCTGTCACCATTTTCTATGTAGAAATACTCATGTCTAGCTGCTATGACACCATGATCTTCTATTCTTACTTTCCATTTGAAATCAGGATTTAAAAAAACCCACACAATTGCTCCATGGCAAATTAAATTAAAATGTACAGTGAGAAATTTACATTTAGAAAGAAAAAGGGAACTTCTAATATAGTAGTAAATTGTTTTTGACTTTTCTGTCAAGGCTCTCTGGAAATAGTTTGATCCTGTTCTCTAGTATATTGGCATCAGTGCCCTGTACTATCAGAAAAAAAAATCAAACGCAATACATACTTATTACTTAAAGATTTGCCAAAATAATTGGCTATATGTATTGTGTATCAGCAAACAGGCACAAGTTCAGCAAGATATGCAGCTAAAGCTTAGCCTAACTCAAACAGCTGTAAAAAATAAGGATGGAAAAGAAAAGCTGGAATAGTGGAAAGCCAGTTAAAAAAAATAAGTTCCTTTAAAATACCAGTCTTCTGAGACTATGCCATAGTGATCAGACTTGTTCACATTAGTCACAAAAGCAAACTGCTCAGGTATCTTTGCGTTCTGCTGCAGAACTACAGTAAAGAAATCTGCAACAGTGTGGAATATGATTTTCTAGTGCACATGTTAAATATTCAAAAATATAGCTTCTTCTCATTAGCATTCATTGCCAATGGACCAATATTCAGGAATATACATGGGAAGAAACCCACTGAGAATACAAACCAAATGACATTGCTGCATAATGTGCATCAAGGATAGGACTTATTAAGGCTAAACTCACAAAACAAGTAACTAGGAAGCCTTCCTATGAAATATTTAAAAATGTTTTGTTCTCTAGACAATCCTCCTGGGAGTACAAACAGTCTACGTTCCAAAGACTTCCCTGCGCATAAATATTGATCACACTCTCTTAATGTATTTGCTAAACAATTTGGCATTGTTACTTTACAAAAGATGTTAGCTATTAACATAGCTTTATATTGTAAAGAGGAAAAAAATTCTGCAAATGTTAATTTTCTGAATAATTTGTGCATATTTGTCTGCACAACAGAACAAAGGACCAGAATGATTCCAACTGTGTTTACTACCACAATGCAATTTAAGGAGAAAGTATCAATCATGATGGCAGGCTTGTATGTGTACCACATAGAGAAAATGTACTAACACACATACAAGGAATTAGCAAACTAAAACATGCTTGTTGAATAATAATGTAAGCAATATTTTTGTAGTTTGCTAAAGATATCTAAAATATCAAAAGCTCTCTAACACAAACTCCATGCCTCTGCCTCCCCAAATAATAAAAAAAATGATGCTGAAATTCACATTCAGCATACATATGACATGAAAATACTGTGCTCAAGGCAAAAGTCTAATTCTTATCCTCAGTCCAGTGGCCATTCCTGTGAGACAACTCTGATCTCATTCCCCACTTCCTTACAGCTTACAGAACTATCTACTTAAGTATAAAGTGTCAGAATACCCATCTGTTCAATGCAATAAAACAAAATGCAAAGCTATAGAAAAATTGTTTTTGTGACCACAGCTATAAAAATGATGACATTCCTTTGAAGTGCAGAATCTATTTAGATTGACTACAATTACTCACTAATAAATTATAAGTACATACTTTTTCTTTTTCCCTTTATGTTTTGCAAATCACTATCCTTAAACCAGCTAATTCAGTGAAAAATAAGAATTACTCTCCAATTCTCATACTCTGCTTTTACCATAGGTAACTGTTATATAAACCTATATAGTATCTTCATAATCAGCTAAAAACCTGGATAATGTACAACAATTTATAAAGCACACAACTGAGATGAAACCTTTAAGGAATTTAGATCAGAAGTTAAAGGACTGCTTCGCACTAAGTTGCAGAATGGATGAGGAAGCAACATTAAGAGAAGGGGAGCTTTTCCAGCTAAATGTCATGCAACAGTGTTAACAACATTACACACATAATGTATGCACATCTAACAATGCAACAGTGCAAGTCCAGGTGTGCGTTATAGGTACTGAAGAAATCAGAAACAGTATTGTGTTTATGCAATATAGGAGTTAAGTTGCCTTTTTGGGCAATGACCTTGCAAGACTGGGATTCATCTCACCTACCACCAGACACCTACAGGTGAACTAATCAGTTCAGGTTCCAGACTTTACAGTACAGGCTGCCGTTTGACCTTTTTTTAGACGTCTACCTTAGGATGAGAAGAATCATACTGTAGAAGTGAATCCTTTTTCCTCACCAAGTAAAAGGAAGAGTTCAGCGCAATTTAGTCCACATTTCAGAGACCTTCATGTGGTCAGACACATTGTACTACCAGTAAGAGATGAGAGGAACATGTATGTAGCTATTGCATAGATGTTATTGTTAACAACACTGGGTTTTTTTACCCAATTCCCTCCAGGGAAGGGAAAGGAACAGAAATGGAGAGCGGGTATGAAGGGGCAGCTAGCAATTATAAATAAGTAAAAAGTCTCCAAACAACCAGTAACTTCTCCAGGTCTCACAATGAATGTATTTCTCTAAAAGGCTCATCTGGGACATTCACAATAGCTTATACCTCAAGCTTTGAAAATGATTAGATGAGAAACTAAGCAAATATTACTGGATGGATAACACAAATGAGAATGTTACAGGTAATACTCAGGCACGACAGATTAGGCATTTATAAATGCAGTACTCTGTCCTACTGAACCAACAGTCCACCAGGATATCAGAGGAGAACTGTCCTACAAAAAAAAAAAAAAAAAAATGTTGTCCTCCACATGCAGAATAAAATCAAGCTCTTAAAAATCTTGCAAACTTTTCCTGCCTCCTGTGGCCAATGAAATCTTGAGCAAATTCCTAGTCTGATAACTATATACATTAAATTAAACTGAGCCACAGTTTTCAGCCAGAAAAATCTTCTTTAATTTATAGGCCATAATTCTTATGGGTTTGTCAAGATATACATTAGACATACAAAGAGTGTTCAATTCAGCACTGTGAAATGCAGTTCTAGTGGAGACTGCACATAATACTTAAAATAAGCTGATGACAATTGCAAAGCATATTATGGTGAATATATTGTATATGATAAAGTCATATAGAGCAGGAAGGCTGTTGGGCATAGGAATCAACACCTGAAGACTTGTCGATAAAGATGCTCTGCTCAAATACGTTCCCAAAAGAGACACAAATGAATTCAAGTGCCAGAATACAGATAAATCCCTGAAATGTAGCTAGTGAGTATATCTACAGTTATTTATATAGCACGGTGTAATGAGATAAAAGCAGTTCTTTCTACTCTAGCTATTTCAGATTATCCAGGCATTTTATCTGATATTTAAGAGTATAGCTAAAATAAATCCTTTTATTTTCTTGAACACTCAAAGACACAAGGTAAACTTCGCATTTCTGTTTTCAGGTGAGCCACCACTCAAACAGTTTTGAGGCAGTTTCTGAAGTAGTAATTTGAAACTTGTATAAGTGATTTATTAACCAAAATCCTACTGGGCACCTTCACTGCCTTCACTGAGGCATGTTTCAAACAAGCATCTGATTTGTAGCCAGATTTGACCTCATACAGCCAGTCACAGAAATAACCTACAAGAACTCCAATCATACAACAAACCTGGGCTATATCAACATTCACCTATACAGTAATTCCAATCTGCTATAAAATGTCGTATATTACCATTCAGAATTTATTAAAAAAAAATAAAAAGTCAAACTATTAAGCAAAAGAAACTTTTGTTATGCAAAGGAGATAGAAAAAGTGTTGTGATAAAAAAAAAGAAAGAAAAGAAAAAAGAAAAAAGAAAAAAGGGGATATGAAAGGGAAAAAGTAGAAACTGAGAGGAAAGAAGCAGAAGCAAGAGAGATATTTGTGCTAACTGCATAAGAATATTAAAATGCTATAGCCCCAGGACACACACACAAACTGAGAAGTGAATCCTGTCTTATGGTTTTAGTTGTATAAATATTTCAGTTATATAAATAATCCTATCCAAAGATTTGCAAGAATATTTACCTTTCTAAACCAGAACACATCTGAAAATAGGACATTAAATAAACAGTTCAGTATTTTTGTTAAAATTAGCTAGATATTCCCTATCCTTAAAATAAGTTAATACTATAGTGAGGTAAAAATATATTTGATCCTGTTGAACACTCACATAACAATTTTCAGGATAAATCTCCTTAGAACCTGCATTGCTACAGACTTCTAAAAGCAAGGACCAATGTGTAATTTACAAAGGTAAATATCTCAGTTACCAACGAAATGCAGAAAATAATTCAGTTAAGTTAAAATTTAAGAAAGAAAATTACTTCCACATTTCTGTAACTTTTGCTTTCAGCTTCTACAGATTTTATAGTTGCATAATACTGCTTTAACTTGACTTTCCAGGAGCTAACCATAAGATTGAACAATAAAATACAGTCTATCAGATCTTTCTTCAAATTCTGCTGAAGAACAGATGACCTTTAATAGCTGCATGTTTCTGTCATATTATCCTGACTTGCCTTTCAACAAAATAGTAGAATTTCTCTGCTCTTTCTCTGCTCCAGTGGTCTTTCTAATTTCATCTATGCGATATCTTTTTGCTGGCACTGAACTGTCACTCCTTAGATTCTGATCCAGGTGTCTGCAAAAGATGTTGCTGCACAAAAATGCTGGCACCCAGTAGGGAATCACTTTTCTAGGACAAAAGTCACACTGTTTTGAGAGCTGAATGCGTTAGGTGATAATAAAATATATCCTTTCATCATTTTTTTTACCCAGACAAGTTTTCCTGTACATTATGAACCACCAAGAAACAAAAATAGTATTTCACTTGAATTGGAAAATTTGCATGCCTTAAGCCTAGATAGAGCAGTGACTTATATAGTAAAGCAATATAAAATATGACAATTTTCAGTTCCCACAGATGGCTACTTACTACTGTTCAAAACCTTGAAGTACTGCAGCCATATGTCTAAATTATGAAAAAAGATGATAGATACTGAAGGACATTTTTTCAAAGGTTTAGCTGATGATAAGGGTAATGTAAGAGCAGTAAATTCTTACTCTTCTAAAGCCTGAAGCATGTTCCCAGATTCTTCAAAAGACAGTATATCGATGAATTGGTCATTCATAATTGTATCTTCACTAAAGAGATCACCTGAATTAAACTGAGAGCGTTCAAGTTTGTGATTTTGACTGAGTTCAAGTTGGGGCTCCTAAAAGAAATGAAAAAAAAAATCAGATTATAAAGATTTTGCACTGAGAGCTTAATCTTATTCTAGGTAAGTAACACTGAGTTAGTTGAAAGAATCCCATTTATCAAAAAACTGTAGAGCTGGACAGAGTGGAAAGAGATTATGTAGTTCAAGCACAGACTTGGGATCAAATATACTTCTACTGTTTTTTCAGGTTTAACATTTTTTTTTATATAACCAATCTGGAATACAAATAAAGAAATCAATGGAGAAGACAGAAGACTCTATATTGACTCCAGAAGGCTTCCAAAAGCCTTCTAGGAGGTTATATTTCACTATAAATTGCTAGGTAATTTAAAAAAGACTTACTATGATATACACATTATATATGGCAAGATTACAGCATTACGAGGTGAACAAAATGAAACACTAATCCTATGAATGATGGAAGTGACTCAGCCAGTTCACAGGTCAGATAGACTCCACTGAGACTAATAAAATTACTATACAAAAGAGTTGCTATAAATATCTGATACTGGGACCAATTTGGTTCATTTTTTATGATTTCATTATTACAGTCTTTTCTATTAAAAAAAAAAAAAAAGGCAAAGCCTTTCCATTTACAGAGATTATTTCTTCAGGCCTAAGGAGTAATTTTCAACCATAGAGAATAAGTCTGGAAGTGATTTTGTGAAGTCATCAGGTCCATCTACCGGCCGGGGACAGGATGAACCCTGCACACTGAGACAGGCTTATCAATAGGCTGAATGGTTACTCCAAACAGAGAAAAGATCATTCGCCCTATTGTGTCATTTCTCAAAAATAACAGAACACACCAAATAAAGCGTCCATGGAATATAAACCCTAAAAATGCATCTTTCTCCCCTACTTTTTGCTGCTTCGCTTAATCACATATAGACAACGTGGCATGTACATTTTATTCAAACCTTATTGTACAGTATGAAAAGCTACATCTGACAGCATTTTCACTTAGAGATAGGAAACCAACACTCATATTTGTATAAAGACAACTGTATACAGCTAGTTCCAAAACAAGTAATCGCCAGCAAAGCTGCCTGGGCCTCTGACATATGCTGCGCCCCACTGTAACTCTTCCCAGATGTTTGCCCAAGTGCAGCAACTTGCAAAGGCTGGCATCTTCAAGAGTTCCCTCTATCCATTTCCAAGCTGCCCCTTCTCCATCTCCAAGCAGTATCAGACACCACCCCTTCCCTGGAGATATTTAAGTTCCCTCACCTCAGGCTAAGCGCAGTAAGTCGGAGCATGCTCATGGAAAGCATCCTAGCAGGGACAGCAGCAACCACTGCAGCAACCCGCGTGAGTAACAGAAGGACCTGGGGCAACCACCACTGCTTCTGGGCTTGGTGCATCAGTTTTCCAAGCAGGGTAAACTGAACACAACCCTGAGTCCTCTGAAGTGTATTTCTTGCACAGGACTGCCTCTAGGCGCCTCTAAATATGCCAGAACACGACATTCCCCCCTCAAGGACTGTGGCTAAAGGGCTCATTAGATATAAAGACAGTTTGTATAGGAGGAATAAAAACCCCTCACAGCTCTCCAGGTAGCCACATATGCACACTCATTGCAATATCTAAACCAAATCTAACTTCATTTAGACTCCTTGGGAATTTTTTAGAAATCTTTATACAGACAATTTCTTTACATATTCAAACACCCAAAAAGGTTTAATTTGTAAAAGTCAGATCACTAATGAAGAAAATTCAGACTGAAATTGAAAGGTAGAGTTAGCAACACAGCTACCTCTGAAATCTCTGTCAGTGTGAAATGTCTCAATTTCAGAGCACCAGCGAGCACAGTTTATACTGCCCCTTTCACCCAAGAGAGATTTCTCAGACTCTGCGTTTCTCACCTCTATCACGTGTTCCCATCCTAAATCCACAGATATACCAACATATTCACTTGACCATGCTCAAACAAAGCACAGAGTGATGCTACTCCAGTAGCCCAGTGGTTAGAAATTCCAGTGGGACATGGGAGATCCTCTGCTGTCTAAGCAGAGCAGCGGTTCAAGCATCCGCTCTCCTGGAGCACTGCCCTGATCACCATCACGCTCTGACTGAGTTCTCTAGCTCTCTTCTGTGAAGTTATCCCATTTTACATAAATATTTCATTAATTAAAAGAAGCCAGGACTCCAACTTGGGCCAACCTGATGAATATTTATCAGACTATGTATTTTCTCTCTCTCTCTGCGCTAAAACACTTTCTACAAACAGGCACAGCATAGATAAAGAACACTGGCAGTGCTCCACCCCAAAACTCAACTGTTTTGCTCAACCACGGAAGAGATTCAGGCATATCCAAAGAACTGAGACTTACATTCAATTCCCTATTCTCAATAATCAGCAACATAATTTGGACTCAAGTCTGCTGCAGTCCAGGTGAGTAGTCTAGTTCCTCCTTACATGCCTGAGACATCCTGCCTCTCATTTTGGGGGAGGGAGGAGGAAGAGAAGGAGGAAGAAGGAACGACCAGGGCCAAAGAGTGATCTTCTTCACCCTGATCTTGAACATCTATATCTTGACAGCAGTTCTTTCGACCAGATTATCATTCCCACACTCTTCATCAAATCTGATTGTGCTAAGGATACGCAGAGATATACATACCTGAGAAGCTAATTTAGTCCTTGATGCTTTGTCTTCAAAAATTGCTTAGACAATCTCTATTAGTTAGCAAGTTATGTCATCAGATATAATTGAAGCAAAAGTTACATAAAGTGTTGTTAGAAAAGTTTGACACACCTGGTTTTTACCACGGAAACTCCATTTTAGTATCTGGGTTCGGTAAACAACACATAAAACAGCACACGTCAATACAAGGGAAACAAGAAAAGCAATGAAGAATCCTGCAGCATGAATGCCATGGCTGTATGAAATCTGAAATTAAAAGATTGTATTATTAAAACTGTATTTTAAATATACATCTAAAGATCTGACTCAAATATTATAGCTGTAAGCAATACAGTGAATTATTTTTAAATGGTTTCAAACAACTTCGGAGTTTCTCAGTATTAAGTTGTAACTACTACAGTTCTATTAATATTTTCAAACCAGGGTCTATTTTCCATAGATTTTAATGCCAGTGTTCTCCACCATGTTCACCAAGTCTAAATGACCATGTAATTACAAACAATAGAACACAAACAGATTGAATTTTAGGTGCTGCGACTTTTGACCTCCTGTGCAACATGCTCTAGATGACCCTGCTTGAGCAGAGGGGTTGGACTTGATGAGCTCCAGAGGTCCCTTCCAACCTCAACCATTCTGTGATTCTGTAATACTTAATAGTCACAATACTTAATAGAGATGCCAACATCTTCTAAATCTGTTTGAAATGAGTGGCATTTGGTATCTCTCAGAAGCTCTGGAAAGTCAGTCTAATGTTGGCTACCTAAATTAACAGCTATTTTTAAAAAATCAACAAAACTCGGTAATCAATACAAGGAAAAAGTACTAATATGAATTTAGAACAAATATATAACTGACAATTGACAAAATTACCCAATCTATTTACATGCTTGTAGTTTCTGCAAGAGCCAAAGTCAAGAAAGATAGCAGGAGTGCAAGATACACAAGCCAGCTAACTTCTTAGTAGGCCTTTTAGTTTATGTGTTAACATTATCTTTAAATTGAATTGCATTAAAAATTAATTTTTACTTCATGCTCCATGTAGCAGAAGTTAATTCAATGTTTGTTTAATTCTTTGAGGTCTCTGGATGAAAAACATAGCATAGCCATTAGTATAATGTTTCTCCACACAATAATCTCTCTGCTGGAACTAGAGCTTGTAAATAATTAACATGCTGCTCACAAGCAGGGTTTGGTCATTTCCCCATGCAGAAATCTTGCAGCATTCCACAGAGTCAAGGATAATTATGCAGAGGAAGCATTAATCTAAATTGTGAACATCACTTGAAAGGATTTATGCCAATTGAATAGCAGAATTTGATCCTTTTACTGATGTCTGGTAAATGTTTTTGTACACTGAAAAAATCTGTCATATCCCTCTAAATGAAAGACTGTGTCAGGTTAGACTTCATTGTTTATAGGCTCAGATCCCCAAAGGCAATGGAAATGCTCAGTCCTCATTGATTTCAATCTGATTTCAGTTGAATTAGACTATGATATCAGTATCAAGAGGGTCTTGACATCAAGAAGTTAATATAGGCTATGATTTACAATTGTCATGGTTTCAGAAATACCCAGGGCTTAGCTGACAGTACTGTATATGAAGAGTCAACAATTGCTCTGACTGACAGAAATGGGGGGATTTTTTTAAAAAAATGTACCTAGTTTAAAATGATGAAGCACTTGGAATGCTCTGAGTTTCACTAAAATGGTTTGGGACTAAATGTTTATCTGAGTAAGCAAGCCATGTACTGAATTCTCTCAAATATTAAATGGGGGAAAGAGGGAGAAAAAAAAAAGAAACACATTAGTTTCTCAGTTCCATGTGTTATTACCAATATATTGTTTGAATGTTTTTTCTCGATGTTCATCTGAAGCTACTGCTACTCTCCTCTGTACCACTATCAATGACGAAGAGCATGCAGAACATGTAAGCCAGTGCCAGCAGCAGCTCACGCCTCCTATGACTCTGCACTAATTTCTCCTAATTTCTTGCCAGGAGCTCAATTAAAGCTGCATCATTTTGCATCAAAATACTGTCATCTTTAAATTTATTTGAAAAATGATCACATAAATGTTAAATATTTCCCTCCGCTCGCCCACTCTTTACTCCTTTCGCAGACCAACAGGGAATTGTTTCCTCCAGCCCAGGTCCCTTGAACAGTCACACAGCTAACTAACGTCTGTGTGTGGCTTGAAATAATGAAATTCCCTGTACGTCAGTCTCAGGTCCCCCAAATTCTCTGGTTGCACTAGGTGGCCATTGAGAAAGCCACACAGTTACTCTCCTTGAGTTCTCCTATGGCCAGGCCCAACCTGGCATCCCATGGGTTTCAAGGAACAGGAGACTGTGGTAGACAATACTTAGAAAAAAAAATAGGACAAAACAAACAAATTTAAAAAAAAACACTTTGAAACCACATAATTACTTTGTCTGAAATCATTTGCATTTGTCAAATTTCCAAGCACTGTGTAACTTAGGGATCTTTTCCAGGCTTTTGTAAAAACAAGAATATGGTGCAGAGTATGGGTTCAGGGAAGCTGAATGGAAGCTGGTAGTTTGACAGAGGAAAAGAGCTGGGTAGGGAATTATCCAGGCTTTTTTTACGTAAGTAAAAGATGAGACCAGCTGGTGGGGGGACAGTCAAGTTGTAGCAGTACAGACAGTTCATCAGAACTGATGGAGAAGAATCCCTGGATAGGGAATTACCTATGCTTTTACACTTAAATGAGTTCTGAGGGGACAGTACATTTCACTGGGGGGCTGTCATCTCCAGTAGAAGGACAGGGCAGCATCTAAGAACCTGTAACATCTTAAAGCATCACCTTGCATGCTATGGGAGTGCAAGTCAAGCCCCTGCATGGTCAAAAGGGCCAAGTTTCAAATCACTGGCACATCAGTAAGCCTGAAAATACATATCCAGATCTAACTTCTTAAGTCACTTTGATATTGTGAAGAGAAGAGGCATTATTGGCCTAATCCCCCTTTTTTTTCTCTCTCTCTTCAAGAATCATCGCACTCCCACTGACTTGACAGAAGCTGAGAGAAACAGGCCTGACAAAATATCAGGTCAAAATAATTATCATCACATATGCTATGCAGAGCACCTAGGCAGGAGAACTTCCTTTTACCCTTTTCACTATGGTTTCATATTCAGCATCAAAAACTTTCAACCGAGGGCAGAGCTTTGCAGTATTCACAGCCCCCAAAGTGCTGTGGGAATACATCTGGCACTGACACTCAGATGAGCGACAGCCTAATTTTTTATCCACAGAATTATCTTGTCACAGGCAACAAAGCACTTTTTTTCCAGTAGAGTAAAAGAAAAAATCTAGTGTTTGTAAAATTTTAAAGAATGGCAAGACAGACAAGTTCACAATCAAACCACGTTAAGGTTGACAGAACCAACTTAGCAAGGCATTGTTATTACTACAAAAATAATTCTTTACCTATCTCAAAAGTCAACATTTAGTATCCAAATAGTAATACCTGCATATTAGCTTCACTATACACATAAACAGTTGCAAATAAATAATTTTTATATATATATAATTTTAATAAATAATTAGACTAAGAGCACTTATGACAGATGAAGATAAGGATAAAATACGATACAGTTCACCTTTTTCAGTTGATAGTAATTTTCTTGCACAAACTGCTTTAATTCTGAAATGTTTCAGGCTTGACCACAGCCCAAAGCCATATATTATGCATGTGAAATATGATATGTTCCATGATTTCTATGTTTTGTTTCTTTTCAAACAGTAAGGGTATTCTTCACACATTTTTTCCATATGTATTAAGTACAAAACTTGTTCATTTATTAAGTTCAAATGCAGCTGAACAAATTTACCTAATTATGGAATAGTCCCAAAGATCTTGTTGAGGTCTATCTATCAAGCTGAAGTGGGGAAAGAAAACTAGTAAAAGGCTTAAAGTTACAGTAATGTACAGCAGGAATTTTCACAGTGAGCTAAGACCAGTGTGGCCTACAATCTTGCCTTAATCATCACCAATTGCTGCAGATCATTCTCACTGAACCCTACAGTAAACCATTCACGAAGCTATTTTCCCAGCCCAGTCAGCTACTGGATGGCTTATACCTTTACGAGTAAGAGTTTGCAAAAAATACATGTATTGTAATTCCAAGCATAATTCTTTGCCCTATAAATGCCACGCTTTCAAATCTGACTAGATCTTTATCCAGGCGCAATGAGTCCTTCAGTTCATGCATGAGTTTACTTCATATCACGTTTAACTGTGGCGTTTGCTTATTCTTCATTTTTTCAGAATGGGCACTTGATCTTCAATCATAAGAAAGCCAAGTTTGGATTTACATCTTTTACACTAACAGAATTTAAGAGGGCAGAAGAGATCCCTGGCGATACAGAACACTGCAAAAAGTCCAAACAGATTAATGGACTTGGAAGGCAAAGGGAAATTCTTGGAACAAGCCTGTGAAAAGAATGAGCACTTTGATTCTCAGGACTCATTCAGGCAAGATAAATCCCCCTTTTCTGTATACATCTCAGAGCAGATAGTTCAGCTGAAAAATTTGGATGTTTCTCATAAAGATAGACATATTAAAACTCTATAAATGCATGAAACCTGACTATATTAATCTAAAAAAAAAAAATAGCCTGTGCAAGATCAATGGTTAGGAAAACGTAATTTATGACATACATTCAAGAATTCTGAAAACATACTAGGTAAATGATATTAATTTTTTATATAGCTTTGAAACACAGAAGCAGTTGTTGGTAACCTTCACTTCACAAATCCTACAAGGTTAAATACATGGAGTATATCAGCCCCATTTAGTAGCCCTTCACTTCATAATATTCTACCTTTTCAAAGACACCATTGCTTCACCTTCAGAGCAAAAGGCCAACTCCTATGTACTCAAACATTGCAGTCCTTTCTGTGTTGCACACGTCTTCAGTATTTCCCCTCCATTTCCACTTGTTCTTCAACAGCCTAATCAACATGACCTTTAGACTCTAAATGACACAGCCATAGCAACATTGCTTTGAGGGGAAATAAACTATTTTCTTCTGCCTGAGCACAAATAATCACAGTGCTCTTGTTAACCAAGCCATAGCTACTTAAAAAACACCTACTGCAAGAAAGCAGCTCATGTGGGTAATGCGGGGTTAGGCAGAAAATACAAGCTTGCTGAAGATATTACTCTAGCAATGAAATTGATAATTTCAGTGGGGAGTTCTCTAATAAAGATGTAAGCAGAAGAATAGCACTGCTTGCCAAAATCAATGTCATTTTGTAGGTTTATGTGGCCTCTTAGAAACCGTGTTAATTCAGAAGTCAAGAACAGGAAGTCACATTGGAAGGCTGACTGGTCAAAAAATAAAGGGAAAATTAAAACCGCAGTAAGGGAGGCATAGTTTATTTCTCAGGTTCCCCATATGGATATCTGCATCAGTACGATTCAAAAACCTTCTCCCCTCTTCCAATAAATCCACCCTTTTAAAGCCAAATAGCTTTCTCATGGTGGTTATACCCAGCAGCAATTGAACACATTCCTCATCACAGTTCCCTGTAGCTGCATAATTCTTCAAATGAAAAAAAAATTCTTAGGAATATACTGGAAGTTTGTAGATTTTACTTACTAAATATTGGTGCTTTAAGACAAAAAAAAAAAAGCCCTACTACCTTGACTCCCATTTTCCTTCCTCATAAAACCACAGAAGGTGAAATTTTTCTGTGATTGATAGCTGGTAGTTGATAGTTGCTGAGACTTAAGCACATAAAAGCATGCCAGTTTAAACATGAGGATTTAATTTAGACCATCCTTAAGTTTAAGCAGGGGAGTCACTATAATACCACATCATAGAATTTACCTTGGTCTTCTCTTCCTCAGTTATAGTGAGTGATGTTGCCATTGATATGAGATGTGTTTTGTTCTAAGAAAGATATAAAAATATTGCAAGTATTACAAAATAAGCAGAATCCAATTTACAACACTGGCATACTGCCCAGAGAAGAAAAGCTACACATTTCATTAAGAGTAAAGCTGAAAAAAAAAACTGATAGAAAAATGCAATATATTCAATGGTTAACACCAATGGCTATGGAAGCAGCTACTCTGTGGGTTACCTGGCCTGTCTAAACACACAGCCATGCAAAGGCTTACTCTAACGCTCACAGAAGCATATTTTGCCTTTGCTTATAAAATCTAGGTTGACTGAACGTGCACGGAACGGGACCCAAAGTTAGCATACATCTCCTTCAGGGATCAAGGGATTAAAGCTATAACTGGGGGTTTTATCCACATACCGTTACAAAAACCATAGGGAAAGCATCAAACCGTAATTCAAGAATCAGCAAAGTTTGGTTTGGAAAAAAATACTGGTCCTGTCTCTTAATGCTGGCCATTGCTCAAAGCAGGGCTATCTCCAGGGCTAAATCAGTTGCCGCAAGGCCTTGTGCTACTGAGGTCTGAAAATTCACCAGTATTGGAGATTCCATTGCTTTTCTGAAAAAATTCTTAACAACTTTCATTGTAAAGTATTTTTTCTTATGAGCAATCAGAATTTCCATTGCTGCCTGTTGGCTATTGGTTAAAAGAAAATATTTTTCAGTAAAATATGGCAAAACTTTCAATTCCACACACGCAACATGCAGCTCCATCTTACAAATCAGTTCATGAAGAACTTTCAGTTTACAATACCCTACGCACATAAAATAAATGCATTAACCATTGTCATTTTCAGGATGCACAGAAAAAATAAGCTACATAACCTATAGATAAGCTATAGGTTAACACAAACAATGTATCTTTTATCCTCCACCTATTTAAGGAAGCTTAGGACTTTCACCATTTATAAAGAAAAACTCCTGTACTTATAAATTCACGGTAATCAGAGAGGAGCATCTAAAAGCCTCATTTCACTACATGTAGGCCTCATCACTTATGCAGACTTTTTAAGGGTTGTTTGTTTTGTTGGGTTTTTTGGTTTTTGTTTTTTTTACAAAAATTGAGAAGAGTGAAATAAAATTGCAAAGGAAATACCAGTGATGAACTCCTGAAAGTTAGCTTAGCAGGCAGTGTCAAGACCCTGCCATTCCGCATTTCTTTTCCATCAAGAAGTGCAGTGTAGTTGATTGCAAAGTATTCTCCAACTGTTAGAGGAAAAAGAAAAAAAACAGTGAGTAGATCAAGCAGGTGAGCATAGGTTTACCAGTGCAATATTGTTCGCTAAGAAATTATACCTGTGTTTTCTTAAATAAAACAGTAAATACACTGACTTTAAAATAACCTAGTGGAGTGGCACATCTTTATCAACACAAGACTGGGTGTGATTCTCTGAAGGGCTGAGCCCCCAGCTGAGCTCAGTTGCAGTTACAGATGTTTGTAAAATCTGAAAAGCAAGTCCAATATGAATAAAACATTTGAGAAGCTTTTTAGGTTTCTCTTTACGCTGTGCTTCCTCACCAGTTAAAGTGCCCTCTTAGGAACCAAGCTGCAATAAGCTCACAACACTGACTTCAAAGGTACTAAGACTACTAGCATAGCCCAGACAGCAGGGATATGGATAAATTTACTCCAGCCCAGGTGTGGTTTATTGGATAATTTTTCAAAGATCTCTGGGGAAAACTATCAATTTCCCTTTCCTATTTGGAAATCTTTCACAAGTAAAACACCTATTATAATACCCCTAGATATTTAAACCATAAACAGATATAACTGAAGACTTCTGCACCTCCTGGAGAAATACTCTGACCCTAAAAAGTTAGCAGTTAATTTCTCCTCCTGCACAGATATGCATAGGAAGAGGGAGATAAAGAAATCAAGAAAAGGAAGACTTCCTTTATGAAGGTACAAAGATCTATCTGCTACCTAAGGAACAGATTCAGTCCAAGACTGGCAAGGGTTTGTATTTTTCCCTCTGTTACTCATTCTGATTTGTAATTTGCCCTAATCTGGACAGAATGCATACTGAGATGAGCTGCCTTATTTCTGACAAATCATTTTGCATGGGCTTTTGCAATTCCAGCATACCTCAATATCTCAGCAAACCAACCTGCTTTAGTTTTAAAACATTTACTCAGTAAAGTGTTAGCTTACATTCTACGTTTTTAGCTTGGCTAAAGGAGTAAGATTTCTCAGATATTTGAAATCGCTTCTGCAGCAGTTTAAATAAAATGAATAAATAATACTATAAAAGATTTTAGCTCATTCTGATGGTGGTGACTATTACAGAATGCAAGGGCTCACTTCTGTGCCTGGAAGATCAGAGGTACTTCAGAGGAGGGAGCCAAAATGTGAGTTAATAGAATTTTTAAACAGCAACAACTAAAAACCTTTCCTAGAGTTTTTCACATGCATTAACTGATAATTGGAGAGTTTAAGGTTTAGCTTACACCGCTAGGAAAAAACCCCAAACAATTAAATATCTTGATTTGAACAGATGCTCTTCCACATGTGTAATCAGGACCATTTCGGCTGTCATCATCTACTTCTCGGCAAAATGCGTTACCTTGCAAGAATCTTTTCCTGTAAATCTGGATACCATCTGTTGTCTTATTACCACTGTTTTTTTGAACACGTAGACCAGTAATATTGTCCAGCAGGATGAGATCTGTAATGTTCGCTGACAGCAGAGTGTTGGTGTTATTAATCAGAAGTCTAACATGTGCAGTTTGGGGATCATGCTGAACATCCACCTGAAAACAGAAATACTAATATAATAGAGCACTAATAATGGAGCAAAATGTCTCCATTAAGGTATGTATTTAATGGCAAAATTGGTCTTGGCTAGTAATAGAAGTTTATTGTATGCATAAGCTTGTGTTCTGGAGTCATTCTGAGTGACCTGTAGACAACCTCATACTCAGTTTGATTCCAAACTCCGGAGGAGATTTTAATCTTCTGTATGACAAGTTGTTGCTTGGAGACAAAGTGACAGAAAGCCAGTAGTTGGAAATCCAGCATAACAGCTCATGCAGTGCCATAAGTAAGCGAAAACATCGCTGTGATACCTCATACACAGAACTAGATCATAACATTATAAAAAGATTCTGGAAAATTCTAAATGTGAGATTTCTGTAGATATTTGCGCATAGAATAGCCAGAATGGTATATCAGGTCTATAATAACGGCATCAAATTAGCATTTATTTAAGTGATGCATGGCTGAAAGTGTGGCTCAGGCCCCATCTTTCTTCCTTCCACCCTCTTCTTTTCAAGAAATGTGCACTCTGTATCTGGATCCCAGCAGATACAAATAATAAAGCTGTCCCTAGAGAAAAAATATGAATTGTCTCGAGAACAGATTTCAGAAACTGTACCAACAAAGTTCATGGCAGCCACAGAGCCCAACCTGTGTAGTTAGGATTTTATTATGCACTATTGATCTCAGTTTGATTGTTACATTCTGTAACAATTCAGTAGAGAAGTAGATTAAGTTTCAGTATATTTTATGGATCAAAAAGGAATAATGGTTTAGTGAAATTACTAGTGCTTAGTTTGCATCTTCCTATTTAAGTGACAATAATTAAAGTACACTTGAATTTATCTGATTATATAACTAACTAGTGCAGTTATGCTACACTAACTTTTCCTCATTGCAGCAAGCTCAAGCTCTATTTTATTAAAAATATTTTATGGTGGGGGAGAGATAATTAGCTACTGTACCAGATTCTGCAAATAACTGCCAGCAAGTATAATAATAATCCTAAACAACAGGCATAAACATAGTTGTAAAAAATATCTGATTTCATATATTCATATGTCATTAATTGAATCTCAACATTTATGAGACTTAAAATCACCAAATATTAATAAAGTAATGCATTTTGGCCAGATTTTCTCTGCCTCCTGGTTTTGAACTTGTCTGATGCACTCAAAATGAACCTCAACCTTTTGTCTGCAATCACAGAGGTTAGAAACTTGCTTAAAAAACACAAACAAAATAGAAAAAAAAAACAGGAAAAAAACCCAAAGCCACGAAGCAGACACCCTGGCCCAGTCACTGAAACAAGAAAATATACCTCGAAAGACTCAAGGTTAAAACCACACGTGTTGTTAATATGGTATTATATTCCATAATAAATGTGTATGAGCCTGTGCACACAGATATGCACCTCTGAAAGATGGATCTGAGGAAAGAGGGGAAAATAGAAATCCTTTTCCCTTTTTTTTTTTGCCCATCTCTCTCCCTTGCTCTTCAGAGAGATGAAGACCAAAAGGAGGATATCATGCTCATGTGCTTCTGATCAGACACAAATGCATTTTACATTTAGGGAGAGGGAATATATAGAGTAATTTAGATTAATTCCTACAATAAAATAGGCAAAGTAGCATATGTATATCCACAGCAGGTGACAGAACATGGGAGCATTAGTCCTATCCTTCCTCTAGTCTTTCTGCCCATTATCAGAGTTCAGCACACGCTCCTACATGCTGTCCACTCTCCTCCAAACAGTTTTTCATTTTCTCATCTTCATTTAATAAAACTCTTAATGCAAGTGCTGACCACAATAACCCTTCAGAGATATCACAGCTGTATCACCTAGTGATATTACCTAGTGCAATTTTCCTCAAGTGGCAAAAAGGTCTGCATTTCTGAATAACATTAAATGCAAGTATCTATCTTCCTTATTTTGGATTGGCAATGATTTTTAAGCAAAAAGGCAACGACACTGAGAGAATGTGTTTTTCTTGCTGGTAGCTCTGGGGAAAGCAGTAGACTGACATCAAGCGGCTGGGAAAGCTTTGGGGTTTGACCTCTTCTGGAAAGAGCCTCTACCACACGCAGCTGCTGTTGGGATCGGTGGCCACTGGATAGCCTAAGTTGCTCCTCCAATTTGCCTGCAGGTGTTTTTTCATGCTTTTGGAGTAGATGATTATGCTGCCAACCAACTACAGGAGCAAAACCCCACAGAAGCACGTGATAATGCTAAGTGCTTACTCCATTTTCTCTCTGCCGCTGCATGTGTTTCACCCCCAAAACAGGTGTCATGTCATGTAAATTGGAGAGTAGAATGAAAGAACCCCAGTAAGAGCAAGAGCAAGAAAAGATGAGAAAGGAATTACCATGAAAGTGAGAGGAACGGACAATCTTTGAAAATAAATTTGAACAATTTGAAAAATGAAGAGAGAGGGAAAAAAAAGATGCTCATATCATAGCTGATCTGCAACACAAGAATGTTTAGGAGACTGAGAAATGAAACAGGTGAACACAGTAAAAGCCAAACAGTAAAATTAAAAGATTTATTTCAGCCCTGCTAAAAATTATTGTCATTATGAAGGACTATCACAGAAATGTTCATAACACACTATGGAATGAAGCTCTTAAAGGAATACATTTCTAAAAAGAAGGAAAGGACTGGGCTTTCTAGGCACAAGCAAAATTTAAATACCCCAGGTTCAAACAGAGCATTTGTATGACTTGGTGTATGAAAAAGCCCGTCTTCAAAAAGAAAAGATACGTCATTTCCCTGCTCTGAGGTACTCCTTGTAAGGAGTATTCAGGAGTACTCTTCTACTCCTGGGTAAGGGGATGAAAATGTGCAAAATACTTTTTTTTTTTTTTTCATTTAAAACTGCTAAACACTACCATATGGCCAGTCAGTCTCTTAGCGGGAAAGCATCTGTTCAGGAGAACTGGGATTGAAATAAATGGCAAGGTAAGCAAATGAAAATGAAACGGGAACTGCATTTGAAGATGGAAGACAACTCACACACAATTGCGTATGTTTTAGTAATTTAAACTGCTAGTACTGCAAGATTATTTTCTGATAATCCTAGCATCTACAACAGATTAACTTTGATCTTGTACAGCAGGATTTCATATTTTTTAATGAGCCTGTTGATGGTGTCCTATGAGGAGCAGAAAAAAACAACATGTAACTGTCTCAAACTCTCTAAGAAGCTATGATATTAAAATTTGGAATCTACACACTGTAAAGCAGAATATTGTGTGTTACTGCTTCTTATGCCTGAAATGCTTACTATTCGGTCTCATTAATTACAATATGCAGCCATTTCAATAACAACATTATAGGTAATTAGTGCCATGAAATGTGATGCACACTCATCCCTTTCTCTGTGCAAACGATCTGGTGTAGGTCATAATGTCACCTCTTCTGTACTGGATACCAAATTCTCTGTTCATATGCAGCATTTCAATGGCTGAATCCAGATTTCACTTAAAGCTGGATGTACTTTCTCCCTCCCCAAGAGAAAGGTAAGGTAAAATAATCATAAAAATTCAGACTCGACCCATCTAGTATAAAAAGCAGGAAAAATGAAAGAAGAAATTAACATCTAGCTAAATCTTCTAAGCAATTCTAACTAAAGTTTAAACTTTGCATTGTAATTTTAAAGTTCCTTGCAATAGGGAAGCCTTTGTCCCTCGTAAGAATTTTACACAGTTCAAATCAAAACTGTTCTCATAAAGTAGTGTGCTGTGGCCAAGCCCCAGCGAATACTCCAGGACTATCTCACACTGGCTCTTTTATGGCTGGCCTCTTCTGCAGATACTGTGGGCATCGCAGGGCTCAACGCCCCATCCTTTGAACAGAGTCCAAAATTGACACAGGTAGGACAACCCATGCTTAAGACAGAAAAATATCTTACAGGATGCACCTCATCCTCTGAAGAAGTTTTTCTCTATCACTACTCAGCCTCACATCTCATATCTATGATTCACTAGGTTTTGCACATTTTTTATTTATATAAATCCACACCAAGGTATTTACCCTGATCAAAATGCAAAATCCTCTACAGTGAAAAGATTTCACTGACTTCACTCAGTTCTGAATCAGCACTGCAAAACTGTTCCTATTACAGAAGGGTTTAACATCTTAATATCAAAATGAACATTTTCCAAAGCATTCAATGTGGGTACAATTCTGTTCCAACTTTTTAAAAGAAATTTGAGTGCCAACTTCCCACCAAATTAACAAGTGGAATTTAAGCAAACTTACCACTGCACATTTCTGAAGGGTTACTCCAAATCCTGAAGACACTGACATTTTGGACACATCTTCAGGCTGTGGAAGAAGGGGAAAAGCCTATATAATGTATGAAACTATCATAACTCACAAACCACAGCACAAGTTAAATTGTGTGACAATGAAATAAGACAAAGAAATTGTCACACAATAAATGTGAATGTGTGACAAAGAAATTTACAGTACTAACCACCTACAAATTTAAGAGCTTTGTTATTCCAATTAGTATTTTTCATTAGTCTAAATTTGTATAAACTATTTATTCCCATATGATTCTTATTGGATGCATTCATTTTTTGGCTATCAAAACAAAATACACTAATACAAAAGTTCATGCACAAAAAGTTCATCAAACAACACAGATGCATTTTATTACCATGTGTCTATAAGAATTCTATGATATTTACATAGGTGTATCTGCCAATATAATTATCTGGAAATCTCACAACTAGAAGTTACTATTGCTGAACCCACCTCAAGTGAATGTAATCACCTGAGACAGAATTAAAAACTGTGTACTAATTGAGCAGTAAATTCCCAGCATCCCATCCACTTCTGATATTACTGCTATGAACTACTGCTATATTAAAAGCGGCAAAACATGTTCTACTGACCGACTGGTAGTTAACAGAAGACTCTCGTTTGAACAAAATCTTCTTCGTCCATGAAGGTATCAGGGCAAACAGCGAATGGCTCCACTGATCACCCGAGGCTGCTGAAGCCAGGAGCAGGTCACGAGCATCCCAGGCTGGAGGTAACCACCCTGCCGAAAGCCAAAGCCACACCGCGCGTTACAGCGATGTCTAGGAGGGGGCTGGCGATAGCTGGTGCTCCACAGACGGTGAAAAGCACGCTCCTCTCCATAGCACTAATGTCCCAATAGGCAACCGAGGCAGGAGGCTACGTAGGAAGCAGGGACGTGACGGTGGGGTGACTTGCCCCTGAAAACCCAGCAGGACTTGGCACAGAACTGTGCTTCCTAACTAGGAAATTCACCATTTAAATATAAAGCATATTTTGCACGAATTTACAACACAAAGAAAATTTTCATAAAAGCATAAATAACTGAAGCACTATGTAACATGAGTGGCCGGTTTGCTAAGGGTGCTCTGCTTCAAAGATGCAGTCTGCCAATTAACCATTAAACATTTCAATATGTATTCAGAATAAAAATACTTTGCAGTAGAGTTTCAGTTGCACTGGAGTGCCATCAAATCAAACACTCCATAATTTAGTAATTAGGAATATCAATGCTATCCTATAATTTGCCTCTCATATTTTTTTTAGGAAAGATTAGGCCATGATATGAAACAAAATTACAAGAACTTTGAAATAATAATTCACTACACTTAACTTCCATCTACTAAAGTAAAAGCACCTAAGACATTAATAAAAAGACATTAAAATAAAAATCAATAATTCTATATACTGAATTAAAATAAAGAATAAAGTGCTGAATAAAGTGAAAAGAACGTCATTAAAATTTCAAAACTACAGTTGGTTTTCTGTCTTTAAAGAAGATACATTTATCAGTCTTTGCATAATAGCTCTCATTTAACATGTATTCTTAAAACCCATATTTTAATCATTAGCAATATATATTCACATTAAAAAAAACTCATTGAAAAGCAAGATTTTTGGCAAATGACACTGTTCTATAAAGTTTTGAATTTTTTAAACTTATTAAAATTAATGTGATACAGAAAGCTGAACGTACTGACAATCTCATTAATGTGAGAAGCTTCATTTTTTGAAAAGCACTCTTTTGCTGGAAAAAAAATATGCAAAAATACTGTCAGGTGTAAATAGAAGACGCACATAATACATTTTTATGCATTTAGAATCACAGAATCTGTAAGGTTGGAAGGGACCTCTGGAGAGCATCTAGTCCAACCTCCCCGCTCACCAGGGTCACCTACAGCATGGTAGACAGGGCTGCATTCAGGCGGGCCTTGAAGATCTCCAGAGAAGGAGACTCCACAACCTCTCTGGGCAGCCTGGTCCAGAGCTCCGTCACTCTCACAGGGAAGAAATTCCCCCTCACGGTCAGGCAGAACTTCCTGTGCTTCAATTTCTGCCCTTTGCCTCTTGTTGTCACATGTTGTTGTTGTTGTTTCAGTTGTCACATGGGACAACTGAAAAGAGTTTGTCCTCGTCCCCTTGACACCCTCCCTTCAGGTACCCGTACACATTGATCAGATCCCCCCTCAGTCTTCTCTTCCCCAGGCTGAACAGGCCCAGCTCTCGCAGCCGTTCCTCACAGGGCAGGTGCTCCAGCCCTCGGATCATCTTTGTAGCCCTACATTGGACTCTCTCCAGTAGCTCCATGTCTCTCTGGTACTGGGGAGCCCAGAACTGGACACAGGACTCGAGATGAGGCCTCCCCAGGGCTGAGGAGAGGGTCGGGATCACCTCCCTCCACCTGCTGGCAACACTCTGCCCAATGCACCCCAGGAGACCATTGGCCTTCTTTGCCGCAAAGGCATGTTGCTGGCTCATGGTCAATCTGTCATCCACCAGCACTCCCAGGTCCTTCTCTGCAGAGCTTCTCTCCAGAAGGTCTGCCCCCAGCTTGTACTGGTGCCTACGGTTATTTTTCCCTAGGTGCAGGACCCTGTGCTTCCCTTGTTGAACCTCAGGAAGTTCCTCTTCGCCCAGTTCTCCAGCCTGTCCAGGGCTCTCTGAATGGCAGCACAGCCCTCGGGTGTGTCAGCCACTCCTCCCACCTTGGTGGCTTCAGCAGACTTGCTGAGGAGGCACTCTGCCTCCTCATCCAGGTCACTGATGAAGAAGTTGAACAGAATGGGACCCAGTACTGAGCCCTGGGGGACGCCACTAGCCACAGGCCTCCAACTAGACTCCACACCACTGATGACGACCCTCTGAGCTCTGCCTTTCAGACAGTTCTCAGTCCACCTCACTGTCCACTCGTCTAACCCACACTTTCTGAGCTTCTCTAGGAGGATGCCATGGGAGACAGTGTCAAAAGCCTTGCTGAAGTCAAGGTACACAACGTCCACTGCTCTGCCCTCGTCTACCCAGCCAGTCACTCCATCAGGGAAGGTTATCAGATTGGTTAAGCAGGATTTGCCCTTGGGGAATCCATGCTGGCTATTCCTGATCACCTTCCTATCCTCCATATGTCTGGAGATGACATCCAGAAGGAGCTATTCCATCACCTGTATTTGCCTGGGTCCTCCTTCTTGCCCTTCTTGAAGACTGAAGTGACACTGGCTTTCTTCCAGTCCTCAGGCACCTCTCCAGTTCTCCAGGACCTCTCAGAGATGATGGAGAGTGGCTTGACAACAACATCCGCCAGCTCCCTCAGGACCCGTGGGTGCATCCCATCAGGGCCCATCGATTTGTGGATGTCTCGCCTGCCCAGAGGTCTCTAATCCTTTCCTCCTCAACCAAAGAAAAGTCTTCCCTTCTCCAGACTTTCTCCCTCACGTCCAGGCTCTGGGATTCCTGGGGGCTGCCCTTAGCAGTGAAGACAGCAGCAAAGGCGGCATTCAGTAATTCTGCCTTCTCCGTATCCCTTGCCACCAGGGCCCCCGCCCCATTTAGTAGCAGGCCCACATTTTCCCTAGTTCTCCTCTTGCTGCTGATGTATTTGAAGAAGCCCTTCCTGTTGTCCTTGACATCCCTTGCCAGACTCAATTCCAGCTGGGGCTTAGCCTTCCTCACAGCATCTCTGCGTACTCTGACTGCATTCATATAATTCTCCCAAGAATATTCTCCCTTGCCAGTAAGGTAGTACTATCTCAATATTTTTTGCACAATCAACCGTTAGTTAAATAAAATAAATCTTTCCTGATCCACACACGGTTAATTATCATTGGATAGTTATTACTCATATTACTCCAGCTGTCTACAAGAAGTTAACTGCTTGCCCATGTAACTTTTTGCATACTCTTAACTTCAAGATAACAGTAACTGTATTTATCATTTTCTACTTTTTTTCTGATAAGGTCCTAGATAGACTGTATATAGCTGATCATTGCTTGAAAAGCTGAATGTTCAACAGTGGATAAAGGGTGTTACAGGCATAAGCCATTCCACAGTTTTCAAGTCTATCTATGATTTCTACTCTGAAATTGGTTTTGTTACAAATAGATTCATCTGAGGTTGAAAAATACTAATAATTGACTCTTGAGGCCTTTCACTGACAGTATTTACCCTTCTTTTTGATACCCCATTGCTTGGAAATAAGTGCACACCATTGTCAGTGCTTTTTCAGAGATGCATCCTAGTTCTTATGGATTCTGCCATCTCTTTATTCGTTCCACTCTCCTTTCTTCCTGCAGTTTCAATCTTTGCCATTTCCCCGGCTGTTTTCAAAAAAGCTGTTATTTGAACTGCATGTTCCTTATTGCCATCAGTATCTAAACTGAAATTATTCCCTCTCCTTTTCAAAATTGCAACTTTGCTAAGCAGAGGAATACTTTCAGCCATATACACTGCCAAACTGTCCATCCCAAACAACAGCCACCTCCCAGCGGGGCTTGCGATGGTACTACAGGGACCTCCCAAAACAAAGTGCTTCAGGCCAAAACATTTCCCAACAAGCAAAGCAGAGGAGCATGAGGCTTTATCTGGGGCTTTTCTACCTGCAGCTGTCAAACGAGACAGTTCAACAAAGAGAAGCAATAATTTCACTATCTGAGATTTGAGATTATATTTCTATCCCTAAAATGAGATTTTGTTTTGTTTTCCTTAGTAACAGAAATGAAATAGTCCACATTTTTGCAATCTATTATCAAGTTGTTTAATATTCTATCATACTTTCAATAGTATATTACTAAAATATTTTCCAATGATTTAACCCTCCATAAAACCAATATAAACACATATACCAGAAATCTGTCTTAAACTGCTTATTCCTAGATAATTACTAGTACCAGTTTGTCAACTTTATGTTGAATTACAGAACAAAAATTAGAAAATTAGTGTTTATTATAGCTGAAAGAGCAGGAAGATTGGTGTAACATTTTACTGCTGAGGTTACGACTGCATTCATTCAGTCCTGTATATGTGCAACACTACAACATGAAGTGACAGATGTACAACTGATCAGAAGAGTCTGCTATTTAGTGAGGTTCAATCATTGGATTGCTCTCCAGTCCCAGGTAATCATTTGCCAACTCCACCATTTTGTGCACTACTGCCTGGACTGGTGAACTATTGCTCTTTTGGACTTCCAGCAGCCATAAGCACAGCATACACCATACTCTTCTGAAGGAGAAGTCCGACACCTCCAGCTCTCCCCGAATCTACTTGCTGCTCAGGGTGTGCAAACATAGAGAGGATACAATATGGTACACAGTGCACCTATCACATGGAGTTTAGGGTCATGGTGGGTCTGCACTTGGAAGACTGAGCATCTAAGAAAGAAACTGTCATCTGTTTATGGCTGCCATAACATCCTTTGCTAAGAAGTTAGTTTTGAGTAACAGCAGAGACTTTCAATGTTAAAGCGCAAGCCTTCACCACTTGATTAAAAAGGTCCTGAACATGGTAGTGGCACAGATTGCTATCCATAGACCACCATTAGAAGGGGGGTATAGCACCCAAGATCTACGGAAGTTGAGATGAAGGTAATTATTTGGCACAACATTTAAATAGGATGACACAAAATTAAATAGTCCTGTAGTAAGTTGGCAGCAAAGAGTCCAATATGCCCTTAAGGCTCTCATTCCCTTACAACACATCCTATCCTGTCAATAAGTAATAAATAATACAGTAAGAAAGCAATACTGTGACAAGTTTGTGAAATGCCAAGTTCAGTATTAAAAACTAGTTCACACTGGGGGGAAAAAAAGCAATTTAACAAAGACAGTCATTCCAATCCTTAGTTCTCCTCCCAAATGCTGTGTATTTCAAATCCCAAATCTGCAGTTTCATTTATTTCACCCCTGAATTCCAAATCTGCAAAGCTCTGAGTTGTTTTGCTTATTTTAGTGGGGAAGAAAAGGGTTAAACATATGTGTTTACTATATTTTTGTTGACATTATTTTGAATTAATTCCCCGACCAGAAAACCATTCAAGGATACAAAATTCAATTTAAAGTCTTTTCAATTACATAAAATAATGAACAGGCAAAGGTAGCAATTTACCGTATTTCAATTTTGAATGTTGCCATTAGCTTGTCTTCCTTGACAAAGTCAAAAAAACTACCAGAATCAATGAGACAAAACAAATCTACTTTCTAGGCCATGCTTTGAATAAGTCAGAGCAAAGACTTGAACGTAACTCTCACAAATTCACCGTGTTCCCAATCACTGGGCAATTCTTCCTCATCTTATCCAGAAACCACTCAGGAAAAAAAAAAAAAAAAAAAAAAAAAAAAGCTTTCCAACAAAAGGCCTAAAACTGGTGTGCTGTCACAAAATTTCTATCTATCTGCTGCCTTTTCAATGCCAAATGTTTTATCCACAAGTTTCAATCTCACTGCTTTCTTTGAGAGTTTCCTAAATAAGAAATAAGGATGTTAACATCTTGATCAAGCACACCACTGAATATTTAGGGACAATTCTTGAGCATAAAATCAAGCATACAATTCAATGCTTTGTAGCAGGCCTGCCTGCAACTTCTGTATTTAAGTCTGAACAAAATGGAAGTTGAGCCAATGATTACTATAAAAAGATAAAACATGTCAAAATCCTCCGATCACCTCACTTACTCTAGTGAAGGTTCTTCTGAACTACAAAACTGCATGCATTTCCTTCCTCGGTGGATGATACATTAATAATTTGCATCAATCAGAAAGGGAGATGCAAGTAGCAAAGATTACACTGAATATACACAGGAAAAAAAACAAGGAAGCTAAGCAAATCTGAATTATTTGCTTTCATATTTAAATTAATAAACTCATTTCTGAATTAGCCATGGCACAGGGCAAAGAAATTAGAGGCATCTCACTAGATGACTGCTTCAGACAGTGTAATTTCTTGGCAAATGCATCTTATGAAAGTCATCTCCTAGGGAACTGTATCCTCAGTCACTGAAGTTTCTATTTCAGACACTACACTGCCCATTACTGTGCTACATGAGGATGTCACAACCTTTCAGTGTGTTCATCTCTATGAAATTCTAGTGAGGTAACACATTATTTATCATACCCATGTAAAAAAATGAAGTCTAGAGACACAGAGAAACTAAGCAACTTGTTCAAATATACACACAGAGTCCGGCAGTCAGCTCTGAGGCACAGCTCTTCCAAGCTGTGAGTGACTCATAGGCTACCCCCCTTCACTCAGATTAGATAAAACAGCACTGGAGATGCTCTGCCTATCTGAGACCAAAGGCAAGTATATTTGATGCAAGCATAAAGAGTATTTGCATCCCAGTGTCACCTCCAGACCCCTACTTCTATCAGCTATCATAGTAGCTGAGGTCTTCAAAAATCGCTTCAGGTAAGTACTGCAACGGTGTTAGGTATATGGGTAGCAAACACATAGTGGTTAAGTTGGCACCTGAAAAGGAATAAGGTCCTGGTAACTTCAGGTAATAAGGTTTTTCCACAGCACTGAACTTCGGGCGTCAAGGAGTGCTGCCCTCTACTACACATCCCTCTGACTAGTGAGGAAAGAAGACTCCTTCTGGAAATGATTCAGAGCAGGATACCAACTAACATCTTCTCACAGATGACTAACATCTGAAGTTGGACTGTCCAAAGGCTCCCCTGCGGCCCTGCAACCAAGAGTCACCTTGACAATAACCAGACAGACACCAGGAGTGCTTCCACAGCCACCACCTCTGCACTACAGGGCTGCACTCCGGGGCAGAGATGCCCAAGGCAACTAGTTCAGAGGTCATTAAAGGTGCAGATCCACAGTCAGGTATAGGTGGTCAAGCTCTAGACTTTTTGCACACTGAGATTATGGAGCAAGGCCCACCACTATCCTGGGAGCCATCTGGAATTTGTTAGGTGGGTCTATATGTCAGGTAACAATCCTGAGGGGATGCCTCTAGATCCAGACTGCTTCATTTCCTCTGCTTCCCTCACCAAATCAGAGCCCAGGTAAAACCGGGGGACAACTATCGCCCTGCCCACCTGCACACCATGCCCTTGGAGTCCTGGGAACCCAACAGGCTGAGAACAACCAGACAGAGAGTTAAACACGTACCTGTCATTCCCAGACATGCAGTCTCCTTTTGAAGCCACAGATTATCATTAACAACCTAAAGTTAACACAGAAGAAAGCAATTATAAAATAGAACTGTATTCATAAATTTCTAATATGGCTTAGTTGAACTCTTAAACCGGATTTATGCTTTATAAATAGACTGAATTCTGTTCTACAAAGCCTGAAGTTTCCCAAAAATTAACTAGAGGAAGAGACACAACACTAGTCTTGAGGACCACCCCCCCCAGTTTGTCAAGAAGTATGGGGCAGTGCTGTCTCTTACTATGAGTATGTACATGTCTTTGGGGCTCAAAAAGCATTTACAATTCAGATGATCAGGCTGTGACTTCTCACAACAGTGGAACAGAAGTGTTTGCCATGAAGTATTAGTTTGCTCTCATAAAATAACTCATTTTTGGCATTTTCAGCTACAGAACGGAGGACACAGGAAAATCCAGTCACGAGCAGTCAGGAGGAATCTGTCCACATTGGATGACGGAAATCACGTCTACTACAATTAGCCTCATTTTTTCTTAGAAGCATTACCTGTATCCCTTGAAAGAGATCAGGGGCTAAAAACTGTAGCTTATTAGCCAATTTATGACAGACTCCTGACCCAGACCATAGAAATCATTACAGAAACCATACCTCTTAAACTTAAGAAACTAGTATTTTTAAGATCCCCTAGCTTAATCACCATTGTTTTGATCAGAACAGTAGTAGTCATACAAGCAAGTTTTCATTTAATAAAAATGTCTCCTGTGAGAGCAGATACACGGTTATGAATGGGAGCTGATTAACATCTAGCTTCTAACTCTGCTGAGTAACATGTCCAGGACTTGTAATTTGTTTGCTCTCACACACTGCATGTGCGCAACGTTAAGCACTCTATCAACACACCACTGCTCAAACAGCAAGTTACAGGCAATTTTATTCTTTCTCTTCTTGGGAAAGTTATTACTATAGCTTTAGTTAACCTTGTGTGAAAACAGTTCTTAGTTTGAATAGGGCATTTGCTCCCCAAGCAAGGAAAATACAAGAAATTTGGATGTACCAGGAGCCCAGCATTTTAAGCAGATACTGCTCTGGAAAGCAAGCATATATAGCTAGATGAGAAGTAGCTCTTCCAGAGGGGGAAAAAAAGACAGAAAAACTGAACATAAAAAGGAAAATTCAGCGCAGTGTAAACACCACTGATACACAGCTCTACAAGACCCCAGGCACTGAGCTCCTCACTGGCTGCTAGCTGCAAATCTTCACACATCTAGCTGTACAATTCTTTCTGTATTCCCAAATTTGTATAGAAACAGCATTATGCCAAAGATTTCTAACTCTAGAAATTTCCAGAACAGTCTCCAGCCTTCTTCTCATTAAGAAAACATGTACCAGTATGACTAAACCGATGTAATTACACTAGTATAAATCCCGATACACACACAAAACAATAGGACTGCCTATTACAGTAAGCATTAATGTAAATCCTGTTTATAAATGTAAATACAACTCTTCTGTATTGTATCAGTACATATACAAATGCGAACAGTTTCTTTGTAAAAGAGACTGTAATAAAACTAGACAAATAGTGCCGCAAGCATGCATAAAGGTATGCAGAAAATGAGGCCTGCTAACTAACAAGCTCTGTTTCCAGCCTCCTAGGAAATTAGTGTACAAATGACTATTGATTTCCACAGAATCCAGGTATTCATTCATCCATGGTGTTACAACAGTTCTTGCATAAAAATCTACAGTGTTTGCATGCCCACGTGTCCCAACTACAAATGACGTTACTACACTCCCTGTTTTTGCTTCTGCATCATCTGACACTCAGTTCTGAAGAGTCTACCCTGGAAAATGCAGACTTGATGTTCTGCACAATTCTTGCACCCGGAGCATGTCTGTAACAGCACGAGGAGCTCCACATTGACAAACAGGGGGTCCAGTGCCAACTCTGCAGGCCAACGTTTCATCACACTTGGAAAGTAATTAACTTAGCGCAGTGAAACTGCAAGCATTTTCCCAAGTTTTTATTAATTTATCTTTTTATTGAAAAAACAATTTTTTCCCCCAGCAATAATATTTCCTGTTGTTTAAGTCTTTTAATACTCACAGGACAAAATAATTGTTCTTAACTACCTCCCTCACCCCGGCCACACAGTCTCAGGTATTCTCCACCCAGGCAAAACTAAACAAAACAAAAGTATGTCATAGTACCAAGAAAGCTAGATAAGTACCTACACACAGAGAAAGAAAGACAAAGGCCAGCCATATCTTAACTCATCTAACGGCATTGCTAGTAGCAGTCTGGCACCAGTGGGTGAGAGTACTGTGGCTAGATAAATCGAATACATCTACGCAGGAGGAAGAACGGCTAGCCGGAGCCACCGTGAGGATGCGCTACCCTGAACCATGATTTCAGGTGATTTCCCGACTCCATCCCTGGTGCAAGGTAGCTGGTGCCTAGGAAGCATCCCAGAGGCCTGCTGGGGTTACAGACACACCAGCACATTCAGCAGGGACTCAGAAGCGCAGGCACGCAGTTAACTACGTGGCTGAATTTCCGGAGCAGGCTTTGCAATGTTTTCGGCCTGGGCTCATCCACGAGCCCGGGGCCGAGTCTAGCGCCGGGGACACGGGCGGCTCCAGCGCGGCGGCCGCAGCGCCGGGCAGCGGCGCTCGCGCGGTGCCTGGCGCCGCCACGGGCGCAGCCGGCCCGGGGGCGCAGCCGGAGGACACCCAGGACACCCGGGGTGGGGGGCGGCCCGCCCCCGCCGTCGTGGGGCGCGCCCAGAGCGCCCCCAGCCCGCGACGGCCCCGGCTCCGCACGGCCGCGGCTCTGCTCAGGGCCCCGAACCGCGGCCGAGCCGAACCGCCCGGGTCCCGGCCAGCCGGGGCCTCCGCGGCCGCCGCGGGGCGCCGGGGACGCGCGGCGGGCGACACCTTACCGCAGCCGCCGCCGTCCCGCGGGGCTCCGCGGCGCCGCCCCGCGCGGGCGCGGAGGGCCCGCCGGGCAGCAGCGCCAGCAGCGCGGCCGCCAGCAGCCGCGCGGGCGCGGAGCGCGGCTCCGGGGCCATGGCGGCGGCGGCGGGGCCCTGCGCGGGCGCCCGGGGCGCCGCGGCCGCTTTGCAGGCGCTGCCCCGCGCGCGGCTGGGCCGCGGCCGCGGCATCCATCCGCCGCCGGTCTCCTCCCACCGCGGCGAGGGCGGGGGGCCGGGACGGGGCCGCGGTACCTCCCCGCGCCGGGCGGGGCGCGGCGGGGCGGCCCGGGCCCATGGAGGCGGCGGCGGCGGCCTCGGCCTGCCTGCGCGCCGTGGGGCTGCAGCTGTGGGTGCGCGCCCCGCGGGTGCTGCCCGCGCTGCTGGCGCCCGCGGCGCTGCTGGGGCTGCTGCTGGGGGCCGCGGCCGCCGCGCTGCTCTGCCGCTGCGCGCTGGGGCCGCGGCGGCGCAGAGAGGTACGGGCCGGCGGGCGGCGGGCTCGGCCTCCCCGTCCGCCTCCCGGCGCGGCGCGGCGCGGCGCGGAGCGGCCCGCGTTTGCCGGGGCGGGAGCGCACGAACGGGCCAAGGGCGGTGGCTGCGGCGCGGGGCGCGGGGAGCGCGGGCGCGGCAGCAGCGCGGTTCTGACGTGCCTGCTCGAAACCTGACCCCCCGCACAACCCGCGTCCTCGGGAGCGATGAGCCCGCAGGAATTCGGGGTAACTCCGGGTGAACCCGACGGCAGGCGGGGAACCGCGCAATTCCTGACCTTGCTCTGTTTGGATTGATTTTACTATTTCCTTCCTTTCAGAATTTATTGAAACAGAGTAAAACAGCTTGACTCAAAAGCGAGACTGCTTTAAGTGTATGTATCCCGAGTATTACCCTGCTCGCCTGTGACCCTTAAAACAGGCTGGGCTGGCCCACAACTTGTCACTCACAGTCATCGCTTCTTGTAGAAGGCTGTGTTGCTTTGGGGGGGATAATGGAAGATGTATCCTGTTCGCAGAAGCTTCATGGGATAATTGAAGATAACCACAAATTTCTGTTCCAAAAACAGTAAGAGCAATCCAGTTTCCAAAGCACTGAAATGAACAGAGCAACCAGAAATATTAATGCACATAGCTAACTGCTACCCCTGCATACCTGAAAATATATAAAATAGAGTGTACTTACTAGCAGGGGTTTCTAAAACACATCACTTTTGTTAATATATACTTGTCCTGCTGTTTTAAGGAATAAGGTTGATGGTTTGTATGTCGTTATTATACAGAATGTTTGTGGACTCCATAATTACTGACACTTTTCTGTAGAATTACACTGCACAGGTACATTTGCTGGGAACTGTTGTTGACTTCTGCTTCTTTCTTGGTGTACATCAGATTTAGTCCCACATACTGTTGGATTAACTGGATGCAGCAATGGCTGGCATTGGGACAGCTGGGAAATTCAGAGCCCTTCAGGATGCTCTGTCAATGTCCGATGGGTAGTTGATACCATTTGTTTTTTAACTACCTTTAACTATTACACCTTTTTTGAGCTGTACCAGGTCTGCAACATGTACATATGTGCTAGTGTTGGTCATCATTAAGTGTGACACAAGAGAAGAATCCTCTTGCTTCAGACTGCTTTTAAGTAGGAGGTTTGAAACTCTGTTTGAAGCCATGCAATTCAATTCAATTCAATTGATTCAGTTGCTCATTTTCCCTACCTTAATAGGTGTATCTGTATTGTACTGTCACTACCGACTCAATATATCCATGTACAGTTTTATCCTTTGTTCGTTTATGTCAGTAGGGGATGGAAGCTGTCAGTTGTTTCTGATCCAGATCTTTAGATGCATTTAGGTGCTTGAATGCTGTTAAAATCAATACTGCTACCGTAAGAGAGTTGTTTATTTTGAAAGAAAAATAACTGCCCGCTGGTGCAAACAGAACACACTGCAGGGCTGGTAGATTGTATCCAGTGTGTCTGATTTCATAAATGCAGGCACATCTATCTACCTTAGGTTGCCTGGGTCCATTCCTTTCACGTATTGTCTGCTCCACCCGTGCTATACAGCAGGCGTACCTGCAGGTAGAGCAGTCACTGAACCACCAGCTTTACATATTGGAAGTAAAAGCAGTGACAGTTTACCTGAATATGCCCTGTTGCTTCATAAGCAGTTGAGTTATTCTTGTACCATGGTAAGCCATCCACATCTCTGACTCAGCCCCAACTAATCACTGTTACATAGACAACCTGAATCTGTAGGACTGGGATGCTTGCAGTTAAGCGTTGGGTGATCTGTACCTAGGACACACCAGAAGAGTTTCTAGAAGAAACCTTTACAGTGTGCAACTTCAGTGTAGTGCACTGTTACACATTCCTGCTGATAGTATTAGTTATGGTGTTGCCTAGAAGCTCCTGTGACCATTTGGGTTCAAGCTTGTCTCATGATATTTTGGTAAATTAGCTTGATGAATTGTTACTGGAATTACAATTAAACTTAGTTTTATTCAACATTTTTTCCTTAATGAGCTAAAAGATTAGTAAAATCGGTTGCAGATCAATAGCACTTTAATCACATTCACAGATACTTGGAAGTTGTTGCAAAAATAAGGGACAGAAAAACAAAGGAAGGTGATGGGATTAGAAATATTAGCAGAAAAAAATAATCCTAGAAAAATGTAACCCTGTAAAGTGATACTGATGGAGATATACAAAGGAGTATAAGTGTGTTGTGATGAAGTATGAACATTCAGAGAGTTAGGACAAGCAAAGCAAAGCCTTTCTTTGGAATGACTATGGTGTGGTGGTACCACAGTGAATCCGATGTGGTTGCTTCCATAACTCCTGGTCACTTAGCCTAAATTTTGTGAACTTCTAGTTTGGGACAAATTAAGTGACAAGAATTTTAAGGAAGGCTTATAGCCGTTCTTAAGTCTTTTAGTAGATTTTTAGGAAACAGAGTCTTCAGTTTACCCAGTCCTGGAGTCTAGCCCAAGAAGGTGATACATTATTGAGCAACTAAGTTCCAGAGATACAACAGAGGCAAGTTACAAAGAAATTAATCTATTCAAAGGCTAGGCGGTTCTTTACTTAGTTCTTTATTTTCTGACAAAATGAACTGCTTTTTATACCAGGTGATAAATAATTCAAGGAGAATCTTTCCCTAAGATGGTTACATGCATATGGCTGCAGCCATATCATTAGACTGCATGAAAAAGTAGTTAGTAGAATGCAAAGCTGAATAAGAAAAGAAAAAAAATCAGTCAAATCAGTCTGTCCATCATCCTTTCCCTTGTTAAAAAAAATTCCTTGAGATGCAGTGATTTCTTAGTCAAGGTTTGGATGCCTTGACTAACATTGTTATTAGTTGGTCTATGCCAGTGCACAGGGACAAGCATGTTACAGTTCATGGCCTTACTAGATGTTGTGTATTTGGTAGAGAAACAAAGCCCAGTTATATTCATTTTTGGGGGGGGGGGGTGGAAAAGAAGAAGGTGAATACTTTGTGACGATTATTTGTTCCTGACAGTTCATCGTATTTTCCAAAATTATCTTTTTCAACCAACATTTAACTTTTTCAGGGTAGAGACATGAGTGTATGCAGGCTGCTGTCGGAGATGCTTCAGGGGAATATACATTCTCTGTGTTGCATGTGTTGCATGTTGTTTTTCTTTCTCTTGGACTTCCAGAAGGACGATTCCCAGAGACTTCTGGAAGGCTTCAACCCTGATGAGAAAGGGCATACACTCACAAAAAGTGAAACAGAGCCCGATACCTCAAAAGAGGAAATGGTGTCGGAGGTAAAGTTATGTTGTAGTGGTGGATGTCCATTTTGCTTTAAGCAGTAATCAGCACGTTCCTGACTTTGTCCGAAGTATCTTGATTTTAGTGGGCTTGGAATTGGGACCTTAAAAGGCATTCAAAAAATGTTAAAAGGGCGGGGGGGAGAGAAAAAGAAAGAAAAAGAGCATTGGTAGCTGCTTGGGAATGCAACAATTTGTGGCATTAATTCACCGTATGGATTCCATTTCATTTGGCTCTTTGTGGGTATTTTAGTAAAGATCCTGAGTTCTCTCAATTAGTGTTTTGATACTTTCTGGAAAAATCTTTATAAAGAAAAATATTTTGACAAAATAGAATCTTTCGTTTGAAACTGGAAAAAGAAAAAAGCTAGAATGTGAAACCTCCTAAAACTTGGTTTTAAACATTCTGTTACTCACAGCCAACCTTTCAATAAGACACGTGTAGCCTAACAAAACAAAGCTGATTATCCCCTTATTCCAGTGCATAGAGCAGCGGATAGGAAAGAGGAAAAGAAGAAAGTCAGATTATGTATAACAGCAAATTGTATGAAAAGAATGCATTATCTATAAAATGTTATTTGGAATTATAGAAGTTCTTCCTGGAAAAAATGATGACTGTTTTTTTTTTTTTTAATATATTGTTTCTGTATTTAAATTGAAAGCCAGAATTTATAGTTAGGATGGTATCTATCCAGCTAATTTCTATTATTAAGGTAATTTAAATCTCCCATGTGAAATCTTTAGGTGATGTTGAAGGGGGAAAGAAAGGGAATGCAAATATTCTGTGAATGCCAGCTACTGTTCATTTTCACTTACAGGAGTAAAACTGTTTTGGAGTCATAATAATGGATAGGGAGAACTGCAGTTCTCTTTTCTGGTTTTCATACTCTGACCTGAATGAGTCTTACATAGCTTTTGTTGCCAAGCCTGAAACAGTCAGTTTTCAGTAAAAATTTCTAAGTTATGTAACTAGAAGGAGCACATGGTACTTATAGCAAACAACTGTCAAGCCTACTGCTGTTCTTAAAATTTAAAGTAGTTTTCTGTTCTTTTTCTGTACAGGAAGATGAGTCTCCTCTGAGCAGTAACATCACAGCGTTTGCATTAAAGGCAAAAGTCATCTATCCAATCAATCAGAAATTTAGGGTAAGGTTTTAGACTTTATTTGCAGAAACTAAAATCATTTTGTGTCAGTATAAATTGCAGAGTTAAGAATTACTGGAAGAGTTGCTGTCAATCTGCTTAACAGGGAGTGTTATTTATTAATAAGCCATTGACTCAGGCTTTATTCTATGCAGTGTCAGCTGCTTTCGTTCCCCCCCCCCCCCCAAACCTTCAGCACTTTATATTGTGTCCAGTCAATTTTCACTGCAGTCAAGAGACTCTGTTCTTTCCATTGACATTAGTGGAAGTTGGTTCTGTCCAAGGAGGCCTAACAAACCCAAGGTTCTGTCCTTCAGTAAGGAAATGTTTTTACAAGAAACACAGAAACTTCTCACTATGATGAACTTAAATTTATGTGGAAACATTTTAGCTGTGTACTAATTTTTTGCATGAAAGCAAGCACAGTAAATTGATAAGCCATTTAGCTCCTTATTGTGTTGTGTTAATTAACCTTGGTAAATTTTCTTTGACTCTAGCCGTTGGCAGATGGCTCATCCAATCCATCTTTGCACGAGAATCCAAAGCAGGCTGTTCTGCCTAATCAGGTAATGGAGACATCCACTTCGGGCAGCCTGAGCTCCCTCAGCCAGGGAGACAAGGAGGACTGCAGCTCCTCCACGACAATTCACTCCTCTGCCAGCGACGACAGATTTCAGGCTCGGACTTTCCTCAAGGTGACCCACTTCCCCGAAGTGCTGACTTGCGAGAGGTAACCAGTTGTGTTTGGTCATTTCCTGCTGTGCCCTGGTGGTTTTTCCAGACAACCACTAAAGGTCTGGCATAAACAGATGACTAGGGTTGAAATGCTTCATATTATATATTAAAAAACAGGTTATGAAATTTTGGCAATCAGAACTTATGCAAAAGGAGTCTCATAAACATGTATCTTTGATATGGAGATCTCTTTTTACCCAGACAGTATCATTGCTACATAACTAATTATGAAAGAATAATAACTCCAAGTTTAATACTGCTGCAAGGTATTGACTGTTTTATGCAAGTGCTGAACCATAGAATCTTTAGGGTTCTCAGCTCACGTGCTGGATGCTGAACCTATATTGCTCTACAGGGACCAGAGTCATCTACATCATATAAAATTAAGTTATACAACAGGTGTCTCAGGGACAGCAAATACCAGCAGTCTGTTCTCCCAATTTTAATAGGAACTACTTAAATAATATTGTAGGAAAGCTTGCTCTCTCAGATAGATTGGCGATGAGCACATTGAGCTAAACCAAATGGACTATCAGTTTTGATTTTCATTTAGCCACATAATGGTAAGGTACCCCTAGGTGAATATGTCTGTATTCTCATTCGCAAAAAAAAAAAAAAAAAAAAAAAAAAAAAAGGCAATTATATTTAAGTCACTGTGGGGTTGAGGGAGTACTAGCAGTGAAAAATGGTTTCAAAATGTCCACTCTTATTATAGCTATTTTAATTTAAAGCTTTCTTTTCCCTTTATTGTAGCCATTCATGCCTGTATTTATCCTGGCTTTTTCTAAAGGGAACTGCATCTTCAGTATTGTTAAAGCATTATCTCATTTTGCTTACCTTATATAGAAATATTTTATTTGAAAGAGAAAGAAATGTGAAGATAAATGGCTGTTATTCTGGGAACATTGCTTTTAGGAAAATTTATCAAATAAAAGAAATACATGGTGTTGCCCTTTATGTAACTGTCATCCAGACTGACATTAACGATTTTGTAATCTTTGTTTTAGTTTTGATGTTAAGCTCTGCCTCTGCAGTCTTCTTTTAAAAGATATTATGCTTCTTGATACTGAACTCAGAAAAGAAAAGCATGTGGTAGGTACTCATATCTCATTTATAGCTATTTGATTTGGACATCTTAGTTGAATATCAATTTAGGAAATAACATAAACAACTGGCTAGCTGGAAAGTACTGTAGCAGAGCTATATTTCTACAGTATTCTCTTTAATTTTTCTTATTCTCTGTATCTGAGGTTCATACAGGAGTAACCCTGTGAAATATAATGGCCTGTGAAATCAAGAGGTCAGACTGGATGATGCTACAGTTTGGTTTTAAACCTCACTGCATAGGATAGCCTATAGCACTCAGTATTCATTAAAAAACGATAAATATTTAATAATTAGTTTGTTTTAATGACGATGCTTATGCAATTTAACTCCAAAGGCAGTGTGCTCTTTGAATAATGTGAATAATTGAAAATAAAAAACTGAATCAGTACTACAGTGGTAAATACAATAGCCCTGATTTTGCAGGACAGAGAAATTAAGGCACCCCTGTAAGTCGTAGGAAGCTATCTGCGTCAATTCACAGCGTGCAAACATGACAGGAAAGAAAAAAAAAACAAAAATGGATTTATGCAATTAGAACAACAGAACACCTAGACAGGGAAATTGTTTATAATAAGTAAGTAATGATGGAGACAGAAATATTGTCATTACTGAGTTTTAGCTCAGGTAATCAATATCTGAACATAAAGCGTATAGCTTTCTCCTTTTCAGACCTCTCTTTACTGGTCATTTCTAATATAATTTGTTGAATGCACTGAGAATATTTCAAGGGGTGAGGTTTTCTGAACAAATTTCTACACGTCTCGGAAGAGGAAGTGTGAAAATAACCTGGAAAGCCACTTCTGATCTGATTGGTTTTGATCCCTCAGCTTATGTAGTCATTAATAGAAGAAGAGAAGAACTTGAGATCAGACACTAGAAAGTAGTAACTTCACTAGGGAAGATCGAACTTGATCTCAAAGTTAATCGTCAACTTATAGGTGAAGGTAAAGTCACAACATGGTGATGTAATCACAGAAACACTAAGAAAATAAGCAGTTAACACACTTCGTGGGCCACCAGAAATCACCACAAAAGGCAGGTGACTGACTGTTAGCTGAAGCTTTCAATAACTGGGTTTTTATGTTTATTAGCAGTGAACAAGGGGGAAAAAAAACCTTTCAGCCTAGAGGATAGTTTCTTATTTTTCCACTCTGCTTTCTCAGGCTTGAGAGTCAATCTTTCTTAGGGTCAGTTCTAGGAAAAGGAAATATTCCATTCCTTCAGTGTTTTCTGAATTCTGATGCTTTATTTTTCTATGGTTTGTGGTATCATGATGTTGTATGTTCAAAAACTGCCAAATTCCCGTGCACAACATTGTCAAGGGAGATCCAAAACACGACAATGTTACTGTATTTCTCTTCTACAGAGCTCTCTAGCTAACACATGATAACATATATTTAATGATAACATATTTTCCAGATTTTGCTCAGCTCAAATGTTGGCTTGGAGAATCTTCTTTTACATAAATATGTTTTTTTTTTGCTTTTACATAAAATATGTTCAAAACCAGGCAACTTCATGATCATTGTTTTCATGTACACAAGTAACAGACAGGCTGCTGTTACGTTTCACACGTCTTTATGTTCACATTGGAGAACATGACAACAGTTAGTAATGAAGTGACTCATCTTTACACTGACACTCTAAAAGAGGCAAGGGGATTAGGCAAGGGAGAAGAGACTAATTGAAAATTAACGGAGGGTTCAAAAATATCTTTTGGCAGAAACTAGTATTGCAATTAAAAAAAAAAAATCGACTGGAAAATAGTGTACTTTTGTGAGAGAAAGTAGCCAGAAAGTGAGATGAATACTTTTTTATACAGTTTGTATATAAAAATGTTTGATACTTCATTAGTTGGCAGACTACTGTTGAAATCATAGTAAACTATCTCTTAACAACTTTCAGCTTAGGTGTTCATTAAGTTTTAGAAACATTAGGCTTTAATCAATTTGTGTATTTTCCAGTAAAGGTCAGTTTCAAATTTGTCAGTTTTATTAGATATATGTGTGATTATGTCATTGTCCTTGTTAGAACATAACACAATCTTCCCGTACTCTTACTGAAGACAAAGCCAAAGGATTTTTCATAACAAAGTACTGCAGAATTGTTAATGATGTTCCTGTTCTTTTACTTACGATTCACTATATTCTCATTGATTGACTTAAAGCAACAGAAGTTATCACAAAGATGTTTTTATGATCTTCAGTAGGCACTTATCCTGTTTTTTTCTTTCCTTCTGAATAGATTTTTATTCAGATTCTCAAAATATACCTCACAGACTTCTATGATAAAAAGAAGATTACGGATGATTTGTTCAAGAAAATCCTTTTAATTCAGGAAAATGTAAGTGGCTGGGGTTTTGGGGGGTTAGTATTTCAGAAAACAGAAAATAAGAATTAATTCCACCAATTGGTGCAAGCAGACACAACGGGCTGTCAGTCTCTCCTGGTCTTTTATACAGCAATGTCATTTGAGGGCTGTTTCAGAATTCAAGCGAAGGTACCTGCTCGTTAGCTGCTTCTCTCTAGTATCCACGTTTCCTCCCTGTTGTTGTCTGAGGCGATCAGGACAGTGCTGTTTCTAATCTAGTAGGAACAGAAGTATTTTGTGGTTGAATCCACTCAAGAAGACAATGTTCCAACCCTATTCACTCACAATTAATGACTTCTCATTATCAGGTCTTTGTCCAGGCCCATGTATCGTGATTAATAACAACATAGCTGGAAATAAAAGTCTTGGATTTCCTCCTGGCACTGTATCAAGGGAAAATATGCTTTTCTTTGTCCCTTTTTCTTCCATCTACTTTTACCAAAATCAATTTTCCACCTCTGAACTAGAAGATAAACGTTTACAGTCACTGTATATTTTGGATAGAGTTAGAATATTATTTTTAAGATTGCTAGAAGATTTTCAAATCAGAATCGTAAAAAAGTCTAAGCTGAAAGGCACCCCTGGAGATCAACCTTCTGTTGAAAGAGGGGCCTTAGATAATGTTTTCCAGTGCCCTGTCAGGCCAAGTCTGATATTTCCATCATTTCTCTAGGCAACCTATTCCAATATTTAATCATTCTCACAGTAAAGATTTTTTTTCTTATATTTAGATGGAATTTAAAACTTGGACATTAAATTAGAGCCCATCGGCTTTTTTTGTGCATTCTCACAGCTTGTAAATTAACGTTGGAAATCTCTCTGATTTTACCCAATATTTTACATTAGATTGGATTTTGCTGTAAGACCACTTCACTGCCATGAATCCTCATGTTTAGTATTTAAGTTAATATTATTTACTAAGTAAAAAGTAAGATATGGTGTGTATATCCCTCTGATAGACTTTTTTTCTGACATTTTTTTAATGACCTTAAACTACAAATGCTGAAGTAATATAGTTTAGGCATCTTTCCCAATATAACCTAACTCTCAATAAACTTGGCAGCATGTGTCTCTTCATGCAGCTGAGGCCACTGCAAGGTAAAGACTACATCTTCTTTATTAGATGCAGTCAGTGCCAAAATTGTCCAGTCGTTAGTGTGTTTAATCTCCAATTTGGTAATCTAGCATTCCGACATTCCATGTTCTGTAGTAAAAGGCTTGGAAACACGATGGCCTTAAGGTTGGGATATCGCCTAGTGGGAAAGACTGGTTATGAATCCCATCTAAAAGAGAAGTTAATAATACGCAAACATATTAGCATTGCAAAACATTGCATATAATCCTGCTTTGGCAGGACAGAGGATTATATGATTTATTGTGGACAGTGTTTTCCTCTTAATTCTGCATTGTAGGAAGAATGCATGGGATTTTGATGAAATTGTTTGTGAAGCTTGTCCAAATCTGGTTACATTTCCTTAAGACATAAGGTATTTAGTTAATTCATTGGTGAACAGAATTGTGTGATATTAAATAAATATCTGTTACAGAAGGCATGTTTGAGCAAAAAGAGTCATCCGCTTCAGTACCAAACTACTAAATAAGGGCTGAGGACTAGTATTTATTGATACTATTAGCTCTGAAAACATCATCCTGGCTTCAAAAGCCTGGACTGAGAAGCCATAAAAACTTACATAATCACTTAGCGCACAATTTGTTCCTTACAAGCATTACAGGTATATTTATCTATGTATGTTAGCACTCTGCAGGAAACACAATCTGAAAATTGTATCTGGATACTTAGCTGTTCTTATAAACGCAGCGTGTATACTCATAACTACCATTTAAAGATGGGTTGCATGCATTAAAATATTTATTTAGATTCAAAGGATTAGCAATATGAAAGCCCATGAATCAGTATTTATTAAAACTTTAATTCATTGGAGATGGTACTTGATTGTACTCGCATACTGGATAAACTGAAGTAGAGATAGAACTATTTATAGTAATTCAGAGATACCCTATACATATAGTCATGTGTTTTCTTTCCTTGCTGCAGGAAATGCATTACCCAGAGACAAACTTCCTGAACACTGTTGTTCAGTTTCCTTGACTGTGAGCCAGACTTGACATACAAAGTCACTCCAGAATTTAGAAGTGAACTTACCAACTGTATGGCAGTGCATTTGTACCTATTATTAGAACATGTTCTCTTTACAAAAAGGGATAATGGTGTGTGTTTTTCTGTGTAACAAATTGCTTATTTTTTCTCCAGGATTTTGAAGAATTACAGAAACAACTTGACTCTAGACTTCAGAATACTGAGATGTCAGGAGCCCATAATTCTGAGTACCAGACCCTAGAAGACTTAGAAAGAAAAGAAAGAGAATATTCTGAGCACATAATAGATAATGTAACTTTCTAATTTTTCTGTTCTAAAATTTTAATGTTGTTCTTTTGATGAGATATGTTTTCTTTTGTTTTTTACTGTTGGGTTGACTAGTCCACAGTTAGTATTTTAGATGTGCATGGGTCCTGAAAACAGTTTTTACATTGCTCTAGCAAAGTATTTGCAACTCCCTTTGGGAGCCAACATTTTTCATATAAACACTATTTCAGCATGCTGAGCCTATAGCTGACAAATGTGTATTGCTGTAAGGTGCATTTCAAGCCTGAATTTTGTAGTCTGACTTTTAGGAATTTTGTCACAGCATTGTGCTTTCTTCCCTACATTTGTATTCACATAACACTTAGCTTCCAATACTCCATAATTAAGAGAATAATATGATAATATAAAACTTTTACAGCTGAAATAATTACTAATGAAATAATTACAGTATGACCTTTTAGTATGATTTGCACATTTGCTTTAGCAAAAGCTTTGCTGTAGCAGCTTTGCGCATTATACTATGTTTACTTAGTTTTTGATTGGTCAGGATTGGCCAAACATACCACTTAATGATTATGTGCCATCAACACGTGCCATTATAAATAGTATCTGGATATAGTTTTGCAAAATGTTCAGTATAACTAATACTGAAAGCTGTCTGTAATCTCAGTGACTTGTATGTTATAGCATAATGAAATATTAGATGATTAATGAGGGGAAATGGTTTGTGGTTTGATTCTTATTCCACAGATGGAAGCTTTCTGGAAGCAGGCTGACAAAGCCCAGCAATTTCTTTTGGATCAGTCAAAATGCTCAGGTGCCACAGCAGCAAAGATAACTATGGATCTGACTGAGAGGATGATTGCAGTAGAAGAGTTATTAAGTGAATCACAGGATTTACATGCAATGGTAATGTACAAAAACAAAGAAGTTGAGAGTTATTTAGTCGATCTAAACACAAAACATTATGCAAATATGATTTGTCAGTCCTGTATCATGAATGACAGAGTGCTTCAACTATTCTTTCAGCTTTGTTGCAAAGACCTTATAAAGTTTATAAACTTCATAAAGGCTCATAAGAGTAAACTCTTCACTTGAATTCTAATTCTTAAAATACAGTTTAGGCAGGCATGTTCGGAAGAAGTGATGTGCACAATGTTAATGTAGTCAGTGAGCTAGCAGCAAGAGTGCTAGACCTAATGATGAAGAGAACCATTTTGCTGAGCATTAGGAAATTCTTTTCTTTCAGAGTATTTATTCCAGTTTACCTGAGCAACCATAATTTAAATTAAGAATTTTCAGTTGAGGGTGATTCTTTGTCTCCTGTGTTAACTGGAATTAAAAACCCACAGCATCTCTTAGGAACATAGTCTTTAGAGGACAAATGTTTATAAATGCATCAGCATTTTGCTTTTCATTGTGATATATCTAACAGATCCTTAGGCCAGATCTGTATTTACTTTTTGGATACTGAAAGAGGTGCCTGAAACGTATAGATCAACAATACAAACAATATGGCCCACTGCATTTGTTAGTGACTTGGAGAATAAATGAATAGCTAATTTCATTTTTGCTTACTAATAGAAGATATGGTAATTATTAGCTTATTAGTTTTGCAGTAGAACAGCGCATATGAAGATAAGTCTTTGCAGTTGATCACACCCGACTTGCACTGAGCTACCATACAGGAGCATCTCTCAGATGGGAGAATTTTGAATGGTGTGTTTGGACACAAGATGTAATGATTTTCCTACCCAAAGTCACTACTGTGACACTTGCATCTCATTACAAAAGTCACCAGCTGTGTGTATCTCCATTAACCTGGGTAGCTGTGCTTGCTTTACAGGCTAGCGTCTTTGTTTAAAGCAGTTCCAGTTTAGGCAAGGAGATCTCATTCCTTATTGCAGTCCTGGAATTCTCCTCTACTAGCATAGTGGAAACTGCTAGGCCACGTGCAATTATACTCATTTTAAATACATTCACTGAACTCTACCATGTGTTTGGAGGAATTCCAGCAGTGTCAAAAATCAGACATCTGTCCTCATTTTCAAATTAAGGCATACAATAGGGTAGTGTATAGGGTCTTAAAAGTTAGCGAAGGGTCCACATGAAGGACCTGGAGGTTCATGTCCTTCATGTGGTCCCTTTGCCAGTTTTTCCCCCTTGAGTATTTATGTTTTTTTTCCTCCGTTACTGTCTTCCTGATTGCTACAAATAATGAAGAATATTAATAGCTTTAGATTAACTCCTATCCTGATGCAAATGAACACAAAATTGACCCCACTGCCATGCCATACAGGTCCAGAGTTTCAGAAATATTTACATGTATGAAACTTGTCTTGAGAAACATCCTTTCTAAATTGTTTTGTGACCAAGCAAGCTAATGAAAGGATGAGCATAACCTAAGACCTATACGTAGTTTCTACATGTAGTTTTCTTATTTGCTTTCAGGACATTCAGGAAAGGTTATTTAACTGGGAGCTTATGATAAAAGTGATCGATTCACTGAAGTCATATATACCGGAAGAGTGCAAATGTAGATTAAATACGGTATCAAATATTTTAGACCATTTAACTGTAAAGAATAATCTCTCAGTCCGACAAAAAGAAGAGCTTTTAACAGACCTGCACAAGGCCTTCTGGGAACAACTCACATGTTTCAGTAATGGTAAGTATTTTAGACAAGAACTCGTAAGGTAACTAACAGGGGTATACATTCTCACATTTGTATAAAGTTATGGTTTGGGCCATATTTATTATCTGAAGAATAACCAAAAACACACACAGTTGGAGTGCAATATTTTCACCTAAGAGAGTCAATATAGATTGACCTTGGTTGGGAGCTCCTGAATGCTGCAGTTGTACTATGCCTATAATTCACACACAGAACACAAAGCCAGACAGAATCCGTACTCCTAGGAAACAAACAGGGAAGTAGTAAAGAATCAAGTAGTGTATAAAAATAACAGTTGCTACATTTATTCAAATTACATTTTTATTAGACTTTCTTACACTTCCAAGGCGTTTTCAAACATTTTGCCAGTGAATCATCAGCCCATGAATAAGCACAATCGATTAACCTGGAGAATGAGTAACGTGTGGTGCTATAATACTGTACTATAGTTAAAGCAGCTCAGTGTGGTTGCAGAACAACAGCCAACTATTCATTTGCATTCTCCCTTAGTAGCTATTGTGGAAAGTGAAGTACTAATCTAACTATGGGGGGGAAACAAACAGAGCTCTTGAATGCAAAGGCAATACAAAATGGAGAAGTGGCAGAACACTGATGACCAATTCCACCCTGCAGCACACAGTCTGGATAGTGGACTCACAGACTTAAGTCACCTGGAGCAAAAAGGTGGATAAGGAAGGAAGGACTGAGCTCCAAATATTTTGTGATACTAGGACAAAAATCAGAGGGACTTTGAAACCTTGTGCTGCAGGTTCTTGGAGGAGTCACTTAGAAACCCCAGTATGGCTACAGACCAGTTTAATCTGAACCAGGGCTTCTCTGGACCTGTTCTCCCACCAAGTATTCTTTCCTATCCTTGCAGTAGCATTGGCATATTGCAATTAGACAGTGAGCCACTTCTAGACCTCCCCTAAGGTGCAGGGCAAGGGAGGTAAGGTGGGTGGGAATCTGCTTCTTGCAGTAATTCACCACCATTGCATGAAGAGCAGCATCTGTGAAAGGAAGGGTACAGGATAGTAATGATCCAGAAATTGATAGACTCAAGTGTTGTGTAACAGCATGAAACTTCCTATCTAAAAAGGCCATCAGGATAAGAATCAGCTTTGAAATTCTGCATGGTAATTACTTGGCTCTTTCCCCTCACTCACAGATTTCTGTGAGCTTAGGTTGTGTGACAATAGCAGATGCTGCATTTTCCCTGTGGAGTTACAGCATCTGATCACTAACGGTTTATGTTCCAGAATGTGTCCAGCAAAGTAAAGACCTGATCCTGAAACAGCTGGAGTACCGTGCAAAAAAGAGAGAAGAGTTCAAACACAGACAGAAGGCTGAACAAGGGAGCCTCCTCAGTAAAACTTTTCATACTGAAGATTTTCATGATTTTCTTAAGGTGAGCACGTAAAGACTTATTTTCACTGTTCTATCAGTTTGTAAGGCCAAAGCTGCTTCAGATTCCTCCAGATCATATCAAATTGGGATTTGGGGTCCTCCTGAGAATCATGTGCAGTAGCAGGAGGAGGAAAGGGGAAGAGACCCTATCATCTAGGCTTGCCTAGAGGCCTTTCCTCCCATGTTGCAATTGTGATGCTGCAACCAAATGCCAAAGGGCATTTGTTAACTGTAGGTTGGATGTTTTGTAGAAAACATCCTTTACTCATATGTTGCACATTTGGTTTAAAGTAGGAAATCTATGGCCTGTGTTGCAGAAAAGAGTAGATTATTTTGATCTAATTGCCTTTTTTATGAGTGAGATTACTGAGGCTTAGAAGACTTAAATATCACATAAGCAGAGGGAAAACTAATTTTGAGTGCTGGCAGGATATCTTAGAGAAGGTCTGCAAGATATCATTTGATAAGGTATCCAATGACCAATGTAATGTTTTCTTGGCCACATTTTCTATAGAACTGTTAGTGTTCAAAATGTATATACTAAAATCAGTTCTAACTAGTAAACGCTGACCGGCAGAACTTCTAAAACAGCTGAGAACTACAAACTCAAGAAAAAAAGAAGCCTCAATTTTCATGAAAAGAAATACTTTAAAGTGCTTATATCAGGCAGCATTAAACTTTTGTTGAAATCTAATAGCTCAGATTAATTGCTCTATGAGAAGACTTAGGTTCCTAATGTAGCTAACTGTCAAAGTTTGTTAATACCAATGCTTCAATTTTGTGTTGCAGGCCAAGTTCTTTATATTACATTGTATGAATTAGATAATACAATTACTGTTCTTTTACTGCAACACCTATCTGGTATAGTTTAGTTCAGAAAGCCTTTCGGTACCATATATGAACAAACAGAAAAGATTCCAGGCACTTTAATACAATGCATTTTACTACTTTGGCTTTTCATGTTTTCCTGAGACAGATAATTTTATAATCCATTTTTGTATCCATTGAGCACTTGTGAATTTTTTATTTGTGCACATCATAAGATTCTTGAACATCTCAACTTTGTTAAATGAAGCTTAAAAAATTTCTGTTAAGATCTCTGCCCTACAAAGTTTAGGTCACACAGCTTTGTGTAAAAGATGCTCTATTCTATATCATTGAGAAAGCTGACAAATATGCTTAGTTGAACTGTAGAATAATAATTTACCTATTACAGGTTGAGTGGGAATTGGGAGATGTGACAGTTTGCACTTTATGATGCAATACAGAACATAAGTGATTCTTAATATTATGAAATGTCTGTGTGCAAGTGAAGAAAAGCCAACATGGAGAAACCCTTTTGGCCTAGAGCAGATGGGACCTTGAATCCAGAGGCTCTTTGGAGGGAGGGGGGAACATGTATGCATCATCCCATGATTTAACTTAAATAGTCAAATAATTGTTTGCAAAAATAATTCCTTCAGCAGAGAGGAGCAGTCTTCAGTCTGGCCCAGGGTTTCATAGCTAGACCAGCAGTGGAGGAGTTGACCTAAAGCCTCATCATTAGCCCAGAGCTTTTCCCATCTACAATTCTGACTTCTCCTCGCTGCCTCGAAAGGCTGTACCACCCTGGTAGCAGCCTGCACAGTAACTGACCTTTCTGCTGAATTTTAAGTAGCTGACAATTAGGGAGATGGTTCTTGCTTCACAGCCATTTCTTCTGAGCACAAGTTGGATAGTAATGATTTCATTGCTATAATTCAGATTTTTGCATGAAAGAATGGCCTAGATAAAGGTTAGAGTCCCTGTATCATGGTGTCTCCTTCATCTGTTTCCACTGTTGGAAATGGGACATTTTGATTTTTTTTTTTTTTTTTACTAACAGAATGTAGGAGTGATCTAGGGAAGCACATGAGCCAAGAAGTACTAAAGTTACAGTAAGTCTTGCTCAGCCCAGCCCCTGCAGACATACAAGTTACAACAAGTCAGTCAAATTCCATGGTAAACTATGATTTCATGGTAAGAGCAAACTTTAAAGTCTACCTCTAGAAGAATAACTTGTGCACAAAGAGTTTTAAGAGCACCTTTGTGTTCTTTAGAAGTGCTCTATTCACAGATCCAGCAATGAAAGCTAGAGCAACCATGCAAGAGGGCACTCACAATTTAAGTGTCTTCAAAACATGGATTATTTGTTTACAGGATTCCTTATTAGTCTATAAAATGAGATGGTTTTAGTTCATAAAGTTCAGTCTTCCCTTATAGCCCAAATATGCCCAGATTAAATTGATAAAGGCAAGTTTTATGTCTTTCTGAGTTACAGCACATATTAGCATTTAGATTATTATTGTGATGTTACAGTTGGGTCAGTGAATCACAAAAAACTGAATGCAGTGTTTTCAGCTGTTCATATAGACCTGTGTATTTCTCTTAGGCTTACCAGGAGCTCTTAGAGAAGCATCAGCAGATACAGTGGGACCTGGAAGAGGAGGATGACTGTGAGAGCGCGGAGGCTGTTACTGATCTCTACAAGGTGCCACTTCCAATTATATGTTTTAACTACTAAAATGAATTCCAAAAATCCTCTAATTTCATTACACAAGTAAGGTATCTTGGGTGGAATTGAAGGAGAGATTTTGTGAAAGAATGTGGCAGTCCTAGGAAACTAAGGTGGCAAACCAGTAGATAGACAGAAGGATAGTCTTCCATATAGCTTGCCAACACACAGTGTTTCTCAACTTTGCATTAGTCAGAAAACATCCAGATGATCTGCCAAAACATGCTGCCTATGTGGCTGATGAGGCTGCAGTAATGTTGACAGCATACTATATCCAGCCTTACTATCAGGATTATAAAAATTTTCATTTATGTAGCATAGTTCTCTCTTCTGCACCATGTTAGGATGATTGTATTCTTAGTTAGCTTCACTACATCTCTAAAAATAGTTCTCATCTTTTTTCCTCTCAGGGAAATTGTTTTGACACTGGTTAGTTCCCTGAAATAAGTTCAGATCTTGGATAAAGTAATATTTTTACACTTCTTAATCTTACTGATTTGGAAAATATGTAGTGGCTTCATGCTTTTGCATCATCTTCAATTATTTTCTTCTGTGCGCACACAGAGAAAAGTTAAATGATCTATCTGATGAAGCACAAAGCTGTAGCCAGAAGTGACCTTTAATTAGGCTGGAACTAATCACTTTCAGCTCAACAGGATCTTTGTCATGATAATTATGGCCACATTGGACATTATGGAAACTTGCAGTTCCCATCACCTCAGGATAAGATACCCACACAATCTTAATTAGCAAAAGTTGCTTGACAGTGCATTTATTCTGCTTTAGAAAAGTTTGGCACTTTTTCAAATTCAACTGAAAAAAAGAAAAAATAGACTGGAGTCACTGTCTTTAGAAGAAATACTTTTGAAATAGTTTTTGAAATAAGATTATGTAATACTGCAGGCAACTGAGTGTTTGAGAAAACTGCAGTTTTAGAGAGAGGAGAAATTTGCATGGAGGGCTATACTTGTGAATCTGAGAAGGTTTTGTAAGAGCTGTATAATAAAAGCCAACTTGTTTGCTGATACTAGTGTGCACAGTCCACTCTCTGGAGCTACCAAGTTCTTCTCTACCCCTTTCCTCATTTCATGGAAAGTCTGTGGAGACCAAACAGTTGTTGCCCCTGCACAGCTCCACTTCATTTGTGAAATTACCTTGCTTTTTTTTTTTTTTTTTTTTAAAAAAAATTGTGCACTCTGCTTTACTGACACTTGGACCAGACTGAAAATCCTATTTCTTTCAGCAGAGTGTTCAGCTCAGCCTTCTTTTCTATTAAAGAAAAACTGGTGTGAGTGAATTAAGTGTTTCCAGATCTGCCAAGTTGCTGGGAGAGTTGCAGAGACTTGAACTCTGCCAATTTACCCAAGTTTAAGCCATTATATTCCATATTAAAACTGCTCCCTTTTTTATAGATCCATACAAACACAGGCAAACATGAAAAACTGCAACAAATTCTGCAATCCATCTGGCATCTAATGGATGAGGATCCACAAATTTAATTTCCACCTGGTTTTACAGTAATTTTTATTGTGATATTTAACACAATGAAAAAAATGCACTTTCTTCTTTTAGCCCTGAATATAGATACTACAGACTATTTTAGAAGAACAAATTGCTGTTCTGTATACTTTGTAAGCAGCACAAGCTAGAAAGCCAGGAAAGCACAAGTCAGTATAGCCTCACCTTAGAGAGGCAGGGCTTTTCTGACTTCTGCAGCTGAGGGAAGCGGTTGTAAATTTTGTCCCTTACCTGGAGCACAGAAACAAAAACAGGTTTTGCCCTTAATGACAAATCTACTAATTGCATCTCAGTCACAGTGCCATCACTTCTCGTTCTGCTCCACCATGCTTTCAGAGGGAATGTGTACAGTGGAAAAGCAGAAGCCTTTCCCTGGACAGCAGGGCTGCACCTCTTTGCTTGGTTTTCCCAAGTTCTACTAGGGAAAAGCTGCTGCTACCAGTGGTGAAAACAAGATACCCATGGGAAAGAAAAGATACTTCACACTGCGGGCAGAGGCACGACTGCAGCTCGGGTAGACCTGAGCAAGCCAACATTAGAGCAGCTAGCAGGTACCAGGAACCCTCCCAAAGCGATGGTCAGCATGGCACTGCTAGAGCCATGCCCCAGTCAGCTCTAAACTGGCTAGTTTGTAGAGCAGCCTGGTCTGAGCACATCTGCAAACACTGCAGTCCTGAGGGAGTCTGTAGCTTAACTGATACAGCCGTTTACTCTGCACTCCTTTACAAGGTTTGGATGCTGCTGTTTCTATTCTTCCAGGAGAAAGGAAGAGGATAATTGAAAGATTTGGTTAAACATTCTGCTGTTTAGTTAATCTCCATGTTTTCCTAATTGCAAGCGTATATTGCTAAAGAAGTTGGAAGGCCAAAAAAAAAAAAAAAATATATATCCCTTACCAGTTAATACGTAGAGACTTATGTCAAGTTGCTTTTTAGTATTTCACTAAAAATTGAAGCCTAGCAATACTATGAAAAGATTGAATGAAACTCTGTAGTCACTCTAGCATATTCCTCAGATATTTAGATAATATTCCCCACTCTGTGATGCACAAGACATCCAGAGATGGATCACAAGACAATTTCAAAAAAAGATGCGTGTACTTTTTGAAACAGAGAGTGGGAAGAACTAGAACTACTGAAATATTTAGAGCTAAGCCTAATTTTCATTCTGTTGCAAATGAAAATTAGCCTCGAGAGACTGCACAAAGTGATTGTGCCTTTTTTTTCCTCTTTCCAAAAGTTAAACGTCCCTTGGATTTAAGGGAAATAAAAGTGAGATGTCTTTCTAGAAACTAATTTCCCACATCCAAGAGGGGAAGAAGTGTTGTCTAAATCACAGTTTCTCCAAAACCAAGATTTAAGCAACAATATTCCATATGCCCTCTCTACCAAGCAGAAATTGTTTCTGACTTTCATACTGTCAACAGGCCCAGGATTAAAGGCAATCTATGACATTTCATCTGGACTGAACAATCTAATTTTGTCCAACACTGACAGGATTTAGGGTCCCAGACAAATTCCTGCCTGTCTACAAGTTGCCATCTTGATTTTAATTAGAAACCCCCAGAATTTGAATGAACCACAGCACACCCTTCAGATTAATGGCATTAGAACCTGAACCATATTTTTAATGCATCCAAGTCCCCTATTTCCTTAAGTTACTTTTATGATTTTTCCAAAGTCCTAGGAGCTCTGTCAGTACTGCAGATTATCAGGTGAACACCACTGTCCTACAGAAAACAACTGTATTGACTCAGATACAAGAGCATTTGTTGTAACATCCAATAGGTTTGTGCACTGTAACAGCACCAGATGTTTTAAAGCAGTGCATAATATTCGCTTATATAGAATTAAGTCACTTTCTAAGATACGTATTCAGCTAAGAGCAGTTACTGCACTCTTTCAAAGCAGCTGCTTTAGAGCACACAGGTGCCTCCTTCCCATATTAACTAAATCACTCAAGTACTATACCTCATTAAGTACTATACCTAAACTGGCACAGTGGATTACTTAAACCCGAGTAAATCCCAAAGGGAGACAGCCTAATACTGCTGTTTTGTTATGCCACTTGTGATAAGTTCACTGCCTTGACACTCAGCAGGTCTGTGCCTGTAACACCACTCTGCCACCACAAGCAGAACAGCTCGTTGCTCTACCCAGCAAAGGCACAAAGCTCTCAAAAAAAACAGAACTTGGTCAAATTCACTCCAACTGCAGAAGCCCAAACACCCAACCACAGCCCCAACTTCGTGGTCCTTAACAATGACCTTCAAAAGGCCATTGGCCCTTTTTCCCCACCAAGAGAAAGGGATGCAGCAAGACTCAGGCCTACCTTCTTCTCCAAGATCTGCTTCAGCACCTCCTCACAAAACCACTCTTTCTACTTCATGTGCTTCACTCCACCTTTCTACTATCCCTTCTGAACACCTTTATCAACTCCATATTTACCTGCCTCCCAACCCCCTTTATTCTACTTGACATGCAGTCATTTATAGCACCTGCTTCTAAGTAGTTTTTTCCCCCTTTGGGACAGCTGAGGGAAATGATGAGACCTCTTATTAACTCTTTCAAGGACAATGCAATGAGGGGTGTATGGTATATAACAATCTGTATACATTATATATATAATGTACATTGTATATATGTATTATATGTACCTATAGAATACATTGTATATTTAATGTATTTACGTTATCACAATCACTAAAATGCTAGTTGGTTGTAGTTTAAAAGCAAGTCACCAAAGCCTTAATTTTCTCTAATAAACTAGAAAAGGATTTGGCCTTTAAACTATAGGCTGTCCGGTTATACTTAATAAAATGTTTCGGACCGCCTTTTCTCCTTCAGTTGTACACTAGTATGGCTTGATTTATTTCAGCAGATTTATCTTCCTCTGCTTACTTTTTTCCATTTTTTTGCATCTTATAAATAGTTCATAAATTCATCAAGACAGATTTATACAATCCTGTAGCACTGCTGTAGCTTGTAGTGCTATAGTTCATCAAATAATTATCCAAATTGGTGAATAAATATATAAAAATGCAAAGATCTGGAGGCTGATTGTGAAAATAGTAATTGAATAGGTTTGTTTCGTGTATACATGTAAACCAATTAAAAGGATTTAACCAAGATCAATGTAATCTGTTGATGCCTGAAGTGAATGTGTGAGTTTTTATTTGGAGGATAGTGTAGACTTTTCAACCATACTAGTGGGTTAAAATTCTGCATTATAGGTGAATAGTCTGTGTCCAGTCTGTCTGGATTTTTGACTCTTACCAGGCACACTTGGTCTAATTCTGTTTTTTGACTTTGATTAAATTTGGTCTGTTCATTTCAGTCACAGCTCTGAGGTCTTTATCTCTACCATTATGGCTGTACATTCAGTAACAGTTCCGTAAAACTTGTCCATAATATTGCTATAATCATATCTAAATTTTTCCCTTTGTTAACCACAACTAGAGGTACTTTTGAAGGGCAAGTTGAGCAATGGGTGCAAGTGATTTTGATTCTCACACTAACTCATAACTGAAGGAGGAGTAGCATAACAGGTGGTTGAAAGCTCAGCCTAATATTTTCATAAACATAAATCTTTAGAGTTGTCCCATACACCAGGGATATTGTGTTGCAATAACAGTTTTGCTACTTTTGGTAGTTTCTGAATTACAGTGTTTTTACTGTAATTTGTTTTTACATGACAATAAAAGTATCCCCTTCCCCCAATTATGTCCTCTTCTGTTTCTTGTGATCTCTTAAAATGATTAAGGACTAACTCCCTGCAAGTCTGTTTCACGTTTAGCATACTGGATGTTGCCTATCCTGTAATCTTCTCTTTCTCCTTTTTATTTGTGAACTACCAGCTTATTTCAGCAGGGAAAGGAGAAGTGTGAAAAGAGGTTGGTGATTAACAATTCATTATTAAGAAAGCACACACACACAGGTTACACAAAAAGAAATCAGTTAACAGCTAGGAATTGCATAGTCACTGGTAAGATAATTATTCTTCCTCCACCTTAACATCAAAAACATTAAAACGCACAATTTACTGTCATTTATAATTCCTCTCTGCTGATAGCACTTCAACAGAATGTTATTACATTTGACTTGACAGGACATAGAACTGCACAGGAATTTAGATTAATAGGTATTAACTAATGAGTATTATCATCAGGCAAGGCAACAAACATTTTATGAATGGGTAAACATGAATGTGAGGTTGAGGTAAAGTGTTTGATTTTTTTCCTCAGTTAATAAAAAGGGAAAAATTAGATTTGTCAAAATATAAAGTACAGGTTCTTAGACACTAATTCTTTTGTTACTTTCCTTAGATAACCTTGTTAACATGAAATGCTTAGGGATGTTTTGTGTGGACTGGATTACATTTATGGTTATCCAGAGCAGGCTAGTTTTCAAGGAGAATCACCCTCAGTTTGTTTCAGATGAAAGACCACACTCAAGAGACCACCACAATTCTAAAGGTCACTTTTTAAAATTTAATCCAAAAGGTTGAAAGACACTGTGGTCTAATAGATTAAGTTTGTGATCTCTTGCCACATGAGCTCAGTCTAGTTCTGTTTTTTAATATTGATCAAATTTTGTCTGTTCATTTCAACAAATGCTTTGAGGTCTTTATGTCTACCGCTATGTTTGCCTGTTCTGTTATAGTTCTGTGACACATTTCTATAATATTGCTACAGTCATATCTAAATTTTTCCTGCATTAGCCACTGCTAAAGCTTCTACAAAGTTTATGATTTTTGTAGATTTTTTGTAGTTTGTAGTTTATGGTTTTGTAGTTGCTAGAAGGCCCAGTATCCTTCTTTGGTCTTTCCTATCTTATCACCAAGCAGCCTTGCTTCTTCTGTATACCCAAGTGATTGATTACCTACATCTCTGGCCTTGATCAAGAGCTGGCAATAAGCTGCAGAAATTCAGCTCATCTGTATGTTTTCACAAAGAGTCGCTATGGATATATGGATGTATTGATGTGAAATATAAGATACTAAATATGGATAGGCTTCATTCTGAAGTTTGCTTCCTGCCTTATTGCATAGGGAAGCCTCTACATGGATTCACAATTTGTTAGATCTAGCATAGCTCCTAAACTTATCTGCAAAGGGTTATTTCTAAAAAAGGGTGGGAAGTCTGAAAGAGAAGGTTGAAACTGCCTCCTGAATAAATCAAGGACCAACGAGGTGACAAAACTGGAATTTCAGTGAATTCTCCTTTTTAATGCACATAAATTAAATATTTTATTTTATTGATTATGTTGCACAAAGAATGACTTCAGTATCAGCTGCCGAGCAGCAAGGCACTGCATTTTATTGGTAGGGCTCTGGATGCATTTTAGCAATCAACATTCCAGTATTCTTCACATGGAGGAGAGGCAGAAGGGTATACATCTAACCTTTCCCAGTTCAGCCTGCACTGATAACACAAAGTATCTTCTATTGGCCAGTGTTGTCGAAGAAAGCTTGGATTATCCATGGGATGTGTGGTCTGTGTACTGAGTTCCTACCTTTAATCAGATACAGTACAACTTGGGAGATGAATCTCTTGGCATTTACCTTACAGTACAACCAACCAACCTTTCTAAATACGTTTTCCTGCTTCACAATTTCATTATTCGTTTTATTCTCATCTACATGTAGGAACCTTCTAATCATTTGAGGTGGGGAGGGGAAAAGCACTAATGTTCTTTTGTTTTGCAGTGAAATCTGATTAACTGTGTATTTCCCGTTTTTTGACAAAATTATGTATTGGCTCATTTAAAATTCAGATACACTCAGAATTTGAATCTGAGCCCATTTTATTTCTGCACATACCCTATGATATTTCTTTATGCTTGATGAGTTTCTCTGGAGATTTTCTGAAAAGCTTCTAGATTGACTGTCAGATACTACAGAAAGGTTCATTCAGCATTGCAGTCAGCTATCCTATTAACAGAATCAACTTGAATAAATTGCATTTAGTAAAAGAAGTTCTGAAACCAAGAAGAAAGCATAGCAGGAAGTTTATAGGAACTATTTTGTAGGGCTTGTAGTCCAAAAATAAGGTCCTAGAAGCATTAGGATTTTTTAATGTCTTTTTTTTTCCTGTAGACAATAAACTTTATGCACTAATATGTAGTGCACTATCCCTATTCACAGCCTGACTCTATTGCTGTTTCATGTTGAGTACTTCTCTTACAGTACAGATAAACTATTTTGCTAGCTTGAATCATACTTGTAGAATTAAATCACATTTGCATTTTTTTCCTAAATCTAGTTTTACCTTTACCCTTACCATATTCTACCATGCAGACCAATTGTTCCTTGAACACTGATGAAAAGTTAGTAAGTATTTTGATGGCTATCACTGATTGTGGTTTATTTTGTGATCGTTACTACACTTGAGACAAATAAGTAGCAGAGCTATATCCTACACAGAACAGAATTTGTAGCAGAATTTAGAGTGGACACTGCAGTTAAATATCACTCGGTCTGAGGGGCTTGCAGCACCGGAGCAGTCCTGCTTCTTGCATGTCAATCTTCATCATACAAGAAATGAAAAATACTTATTGCTTAGTTCAGCTTGTTTATTTATGCCTGTAGCATTTTCATTGCTAAAGAAAAAGAAGCTTGGGGACTGCTGATACCACTAATCTGACTTTCTTGTCCTTTCACACCACTTTCAGCAGAGATCTATGAAGTACTTCACCAACAAATAGTTAAGCATCTTCAATGTAAACATCTTTGGATAACTATGTCCATCACACTTGTGAGGTTATGTACTTCTGCAATTATGTGGGACAAGGACCTAATTACATTTTTCTTGGGTAATTATATACCCACACTGGAAGTACACAAAACAATTTCAAGGTGCAGGAAATGCAAGCAAAATGCTATTCACTCAGTCTTTAAACAAAATAGCATGTTGACAAGTAACAAAATACCTTTTTTATGTTCTGTGCAGAAGATTTCCTAGTAAATAATAATGCAGGACTGTCAGCACACCAAAGAAATACTGTTAGATCTCCAGCAAGATGTGTTACAAAGTGATAAAGTTGCCATAGTGGGAACTTTATTTCTTTAAGAATCAGCCCTTTAACTCCCTGCCTGAGATCTTTTGAGATTGCAGTAGAAATGGCCACAGTCTCTTCTGTGCTGCATCAAAATTATGTTAGACCCAAGATAACTTCTTTTATCTTAAAACAGAGTAAAGGCAGGAGAACTAGTTTGTCTTGAAAGGCTAGAAACGCTCAAAGGAAAGATGGTTTAGAGGTGCTACGATTGTAGTTGTTGAAATGTTATATGGGCAACTGAGATTAGACACATGGGATATTTGAGGTTATGCTAAATTTTAGTGTTTGGAGATTTGAATTTTAAAGTGGAGAAATAGTAACAGAAGAGATTTCAAACAAACCACTTTGCATTGGTGTTGGCAAACTAAGCCACATCCACGTCTACACAGATTATTAAGATGGTATAAATCCTACCTTTTGTAACAGGAACTGGAAACTATAATGATAAAAGGAGTGAGAGAGATCCTTTCTTCAGTACAGAATTCACCAAGACTGCAAATTGTCTTTGCTCTGATATGCGCACTCAGGTCTGAGAATCCTCCTGTGTCCTCTGGGGCATCTCTCAGCCGATAACCTGCTCCTGAATGGAGTAGCAGGTTTCATTCTGCTTTTCAGTGTTTCCCAATATCTAGTCTATTCTTTAGTATGGGGAAAGGTTAGCAGAACTGAAGTAACTATAGTCAGTTGCTGTGTAGGTTGCACTTGTGGGTAGATGTCTGAAATTCTTTGGACTATAACTTCCCATTAAACTGCTTTTAGTTTAGTTGCAGTATGGTCCCTTACATTGTCTCTCCACTGCCTTGTTCTAGTGCTGCCACAATAGTGATACTCATGCCCAGAGCCTAAATTCAGAAACCTGTAGCCCAATTTACAAGAATCCAGAACACTTTGAGATTAAAATCAGTGTGAGGTGTGTTCTGAAAATGTTGTGTGCTTTAAACAGCTAAGAGAGTGGAAAAAAATCAGGATGCCTCATCTTGATGGTGTAGTGAGCACCTTGGATAGTGCTGTGCCTTGATTTTATCCATAAAGTGGGGTTAGTGCAGGGAGCTGTTAAAGTAAACTCTTTATTGTTAGTGAAGCAGCTCATTAATATGGTGATTAGCGTCCTAGAGGGATCACAGAAGGAAAATAATAATTTTGTATTTAACGCACAGCTTGGATATTTTACAATATATGAGACATGAGCCTACACAGAGTAAGAAGACAAAAATACCTACCCATTCAATGAGTACTGATAATCCTAAACACTGAATAGGCGAAAGATGCTGCGGAAGTAGTACAAAATCCCCAAATTTATCATTATGGAGTCATGCACAGGGCCAAGAATTCACATGCAGCCTAAATTCTGCTCACTCATTGTATCTGAGACCTTCATGCTGCAAATTTAGCTTCGTTTTTTCTTTGCTTTATTGTGTTTTTTATGATACCACATAGAGGAGTTGGAATGGGCTCTTACAAGTTTGTTATACCAGTGTATAACCAAACAACAGACAACTCTGCTGCAACTTTTCCTGTGTTTGAGCTGCAGGCAAATATTTTTGACATTTAAAAAGTATCTCTGTGTTTCTATAGAGGGAGTCTGCTTTTTCATCACTTAAGAGATTGTGATTAAACCCATATTTAAGGGAAGACAACAGCTAGAAAGACTTGGCTTACTTGTTTTTGGAACAGAAATTCTGAAAATTTTTTTTTAAATATTAGCTATATTTTAAAGGAAAAGAAATAAATTGAAGTGTTTTCAAGAGAGCTAACAGTGATTTACAATAAAAGCAAAAACAGACAGGCTATAAAGCTTTCTGGATTGGTAACAACATGTGGAACTAGCACAAAAATAGCTCTTCATACTGCTGGAGTGTTGCAGCGTCTGTGTGACCTTTCCAAGGTGTCTTTGTTTTCTCTCCTCCTCTAGGGAAAGCTACCTGCACTCAGTCATTCTCCTCAGGGATGATATCAAGTTTCTAGCAAGTTTGCAAACATAGCTCATAACATCACTATGTATTTGACAGTGAAATTATGTGTTTTGAAAAGACTTGGTAGCTTGGATTCCATATGACTAAATCACCCAAACAATTCTTGCAAATGAAACAGCCTCACCAACTGAAAATCATTCATATGAGACTAATTTAATAATAATACCAGAAAATACTTGTTTTCCCTGCCTTGCACCTGCTCCACATCAGGATGAATTTGAACAATTGACTAGCATCAGTGTTGTCTAACTAAATGCCATCCTGTCCCTTTTAACTCTTTATCTCTTGCCTTCATTCATTTTGTATCAGTACTTTCTAAAATATGCCTATGAAGTGTTGTGCTAGGCAGGCTTGTTTCCACAGTAACATTCAAAACAGGCAGGGCTTTTATAACACATCACTATAACCAGTAAAGCAAGGTATTATTTGTATTGCAGTAACATGTGGGCAACAGTTAAGGTTCTAGATCTCATACTGTGATGTGCAACTATAATGCAACTATTGCATTATAAATAACTCATGTGCCTTAAATCAAAACATTTAAGTTGTTGCAGGCTCCATCTACAAAATCTGGTCTCAAGCATTAATGGCGTTGGCTTGTAGCTCTGGAGGTCACTGGCTAAGTGTGTTAATTCAGACATGGACACGCGGACAAGCAGCTCCAAAGAGCCTGAAGGTTCATGTTCTTACCTGTGTCACTCTGTCCTTCCCTGACCCACTGTTAGGAGTTGCACTCTAAAGCTTCCCACGCTTTAGCGGAGCTGGTGAAGGAGCTGTTTCTTCAGACCCTTCCCATTGTGACCGGCCTCTCTGTAAGAGAATGCGAACTTCTGAAAGAGGAATGGCAGGAGAATTTGGTCCCTCAGCTGGAGAAATGCTATGCCTTCCGCCAGAGACGCTGGAAGCTTTTCCAGGAACAGCTGCTGCAGGAGAAGAAGGTATGACCAGTATCACATTCTGAGATTTCTGTTTCTAAAAACAGCAATATGAACAGCAAATAAGAAATTAGCAAGCTATTCATCTGTGGGGAATGTTTTGTATGCAAATATATTGTCTGTGCAGGTCCAGACTCAGAATGGCAGTTTGAACTGCAGTATGGAGTGAATAGATATGCTGAGCATGTAGGCTTGCGCAGAGGAGTCAGGGAGTAACTACTGAACATCTGTCTACAGTGTTTGGCAGCTTTGCCAGCACAGAAACTTCTTTTGGCAAGGCCTCCCACTGATTCCACAATGTTCTCAACTCTTGAGCATCTATAGAAGCACACACATGTCAAAAAAAATCCAGTTGATCCGTTCACAGCGAGTAAAATGCTGCATATGAATACTATGTACAGGACAGGAGGCCTTGCAATGATCAATATTTCTTAAGCATATCTAATGGCTAATACTGTATTAAGTGCCAATATGTGATACACATGTTGTATAATACTGATTGTTTGTTCTGAGAAGGTGCTGAAACATGCAGCCTGCTCTTCTGTTCTGTCTGTGCCCAGCATAGGAGACCTCATGGAGACCAGAGGAGAAAAGCAACAATAAATTCAGGGGCGAGTATCTTTAGCATTAGGCACAAACTCAAACAAACCTTCAATTTATCCATGAAATGCCATCTCTATATTAACACTGCTTTGAAGGCTTACATGGCTTGGTAAAGAAAGACCTTTCCTATGCAAAGGTGTGCCGCTTTGCCCCTTCCCAGATTTCAAATGTGTGCTGAAATATATGGAGTAACTGGAGTTTTTCAAGGGAAAAGTTAACAAGAGTTCTTCAACATTGGCAAAATCATGATTTTCCCTAACCTCCTTCTCTAGCGTGCCTGGACAATCCAAGGTGACATATTCTGGAAAAAATCTTCCTGAGAGACTGAATGCCAAATATTTAAAGTTTGGCAGACTCTATGAGACCTTGTTTATCAGTCCCTTATAAGGGGAAACCTGAGCAACCTCAGCCACAGGTGCTGCTGGGACACATATATAATACGCCTGCTGTTCTGGTTAATTTGTCTCATGTTAGAGTCTCATATAACAACTTCAGGATAGTCTCAGCTTAGTGACATCTTACCATATGCTTTATGATGTGTTGTGTATATATTTATGAATATCTCTCTATGTATATACATATACATATGTGTATCTCCTTGACTGTTCAGTATCTCTTGGTACCTCTTGCCTCTCCAGTATTTGTGCAGTATTCAGTTGTCATGGACCTATCAGTGATTAAATACATGTGAATCAGCAGAATCATTTCTGCAGGTTAAGTTCATGGTCAATAAGATATTAACTGAGTCCTTAATTATTGCAAACTGCAAAATATCTTGCCTACTCATTTTATGGGTTCCTCCATAAACCCATATGATCTGGGAAACTATAGGCTTCCTACTAAATCTGATAGAGCGGTTTGCTCACTGGTGGCTTTAGAACACTCTGGGGTATTTAAAAGGTAAATAATTTATCGGAAATTCTTAACCGCTACTTTTTTCCTATATTTGTTGTTTTGGAATTATACAATAACTTTCCGATAACTTTACCTTTACTGCATTGTGACTCACCTGTTATTTCAACAGTTTTGAAAAATAACTGCTTGCCCCTTCTGCTTTTGTGCCGCAGGAATTGCTGGCAAATTAAAAATAAATTATCCTTAGGTCTCTAAGCACCACTGAAGACAGTGAGTCTACTCATGTGCTTTAGGTTAAGGACGGTCACAAGTATTTTGAGGACTGTTGGCTAATGTTTAGTGTTGAAATTTCACATACTTACACCTGCAGTGATTAATGCATGACCTCAAGATTCTTGTATTTTGCCTTTGTTCATCACAGACTATATTCAAGAGCTTTCTTGGCCAACCTAAACATCTAGGTGCCTGTTGATTGTCAGATTTGCTTAGGGTTCACAAAATGCCTGTCCTTGCATGTGAAGGACCTAAGTAGCCCAGTACTGTAGGTGCCCTCTGAGCACACCCCACAGTGCATGAGGGCACAAAGCACCACAGTGGTATCCACTGTCATTGAAAATCACATCCTGAAAAGCAGAAGGTTCTGGTATGCAATGATTAGTCTAGGAGTGCATATTTGGGCACCTTTCATAGAATCATAGAATCAGTAAGGTTGGAAGGGACCTCTGGAGATCATCTAGTCCAACCTCCCCGCTCACCAGGGTCACCTACAGCATGGTAGACAGGGTTGCATCCAGGCAGGCCTTAAAGATCTCCAGAGAAGGAGACTCCACAACTTCTCTGGGCAACCTGTCCCTGTGCTCCGTCACTCTCACAGGGAAGAAATTCCCCCTCATGGTCAGGCAGAACTTCCTGTGCTTCAATTTCTGCCCTTTGCCTCTTGTTCTGTCACATGGGACAACTGAAAAGAGTTTGTCCCTGTCCCCTTGACACCCTCCCTTCAGGTACTTGTACACATTGATCAGATCCCCCCTCAGTCTTCTCTTCTCCAGGCTAAACAGGCCCAGCTCTCGCAGCCGTTCCTCACAGGGCAGGTGCTCCAGCCCACTGATCATCTTTGTAGCCCTACGCTGGACTCTCTCCAGTAGCTCCATGTCTCTCTTGTAGTGGGGAGCCCAGAACTGGATACAGGACTCGAGATGAGGCCTCCCCAGGGCTGAGGAGAGGGGCAGGATCACCTCCCTCGCCCTTCTGGCAGTACTCTTCCCAATGCACCCTAGGATACCATTGGCCTTCTTGGCCACAAGGGCACACTTTTACTCTGGTCCTTCCACACTCTTGTTGAATCTCAGCTATTGTTCAAAAATTAATGCAACAGTCCCTAGGCCAAAGAGGATATAGTTTAATAGCTCCCATACAGGAGGACCTCTTACTTCTAAAGTTGTTTCAGACACAGTTTATACATTTGGTGTTGTTATGATTGAACTCAGTATATAAGAGTGGTTGAATAGAGAGACCGGCATCCCAGTATTGTTTCTCAAGGGCTTAAAAAGACTCAAAGGACTTGGACTGATCTCCAGCACCCAGCTGTTGGATGATAGCTCCCTGAACAGCACTGGATGGTGGATTCATGGTACATGGATTTAGATATTCAAGTCATACCCAAGCATAGGATATTTAAATTAGAAGGTTGACTTTCCATCTCTTTCAGTATGTCATAGCATTCATAATGTAAAGTTGATGACTTTCTGACTGAAGAGAAAAAAAGTGAAGGTTTTTGCTGACATCATTAACAATAATTACAGAGCTATCAAATGAGCTATTCACTGAGCAATGACAGAACTCCCACATTGTTCTCTGGGTCACCAGCACCTGCCATTGGGCCTTATTCAACATAAAAATTGCCTGAAGAGCAGACAGAGCTTTCCTAAGGATGACTGATTCTGTGGAATAAATTTCTAGAGAAGACCTCTTTATAGGAAAATGTATGATTCCTCAAGGTGATATTCTTTCCAGGAGTTTAAGTAGCTTTTCCACTTTAAAACATGGCTTTCTAGAAACAGCTTGAACTAAATTGGAAAAAAGTCTGCTCTAGCAATCTCCAAAGACAGCATGCAGAGGGACAGCTCTTCCAGCTAAACTGGAGATTTTCCTGTATAAACAAGTCTGAAAAACATCACACAGCTCAGCATTTTACATTCAAATGCAAGGTGCTTTTCTTGGAACTTCCCTAGTAAGAAGCCCAGCAGCATGTACATTTAAACAATAAAAAGGCACTTGTACCCTACAAAAAGGAGGACTTGGTTTCCCCTTTGGGAAAAAAAGAAGAAGAGAGATTAAACTCATGTGATGGGTGTTCATGTCATTTGGGAGATCCTGCAGATGTTATAGTGCTGAGTATGACAGAAGAGCCCATAAATCTACATTCATATCAACAGACTTTTTAATTTACCAGGCATTTTCCTACAGGAGATATGTCTCTCATTTGCCTTTTGATAAACATGCTGCATGTCACCAAAGTGACTCACAAAGACATTTTTTGCATTAACCCGAAGTGTATTTGTTTTTTCTTTCCTAGCATTTAAAACATATCTAGGGTATAAGGTCCTCTGAGGGAACAAAATCTGTTTTATACTGGAAAAGAAAGACTCTGTTTCTTATTTCACTTTTGACTTACAAGCTTGAGGATGTGAGTAGTGCAAATAGGAATAAATCTTGTGATCATGCGGATGCCCTCTTTCGCCATCCTTCCCTCCACTGACAGGGGTAACAGATCCTCAGCTGGTGTAAATCTTGATAGTTGTATGTAAGTCAGATTTTTTTTTAACCTCTTGATTGCACTGGAGGCCACATCAAGCCCCTTGTGAGCCCATGGAAGCTTCTTAAAACATTTTGTTCCTGTTACTTTGTTAAATCTTAGCAGTCTCATGATTTTTCTAGAATAGCATTTATGTCTATGCACTAGTTACATAGGGCAAAGTACTGCACTTGTTTAATGTACTTACTTGGCATTCAGCACGCATCACACACCATCTACAGGCTGTTAGAGCAAAATTGCTTTCCTTCGATTTCCTGAAAGAATCTGTGCTAAAAGTGTCACACTGAGAGCTGCAGGAAGAGTGAGCTTACCTGGGTCTAATTTACTGTTGCATCTGAGGTCTAACTGAAAAAGAAAAAAAAGAAAAAGTTTCCATTACTTACCAACAGCATACTCAGCACCTTTATTGCTGAAGAGTAATACTCAGTGTTAGCTATACTCCAGAATATCTTATAATTGACTTGTTGCCAGGAAACCAGACACCGAGCAATGTACAGAGACACTGGGAGGTGAGAAGATTTCCATCCATTCCCACATCATTGCTGGACACCCACAGAAGTCAATCAACATCTGCTTATCCATTCTGACATGGTGTGCTTTTTCATTGCTTTCTCTCACTTTTATAGAGATTCATTTTTTCGTGGTGACTGGAACCACTCCTCAAGTCACCTAATGCTCCTCAGCATCTTCCCGCCCCCTCTCCCACTGACAGTGATTTTGTTCCCAATTAGTGGTTAAAAGCAGGCAAGGAATCAGAGGTTTCATGCCCCATTCCATCCACCAAGTGCAGAACAGTCATTTTCTCAATCCTCTTTGTACTGATCTGGCAGTATTTAGCAATATTTTGGTGACATTACATGGGCGAAGTGCTGAGATGAACAAGAAAGTGATGTGAGGTGCTGCGTCAGGAGAGGTTGTAATTTAGGTACAACACAGTTCCTCTTCAGGCAGCCCAGGCCCAGTCTGACTGAAGATGCAGACTTCCTGGTGGCCTCTCTCAGCCTCTTCAATTCTCCACCTAGTGCTCCCAGCATCTGTGGAAAGAAGGTGGAAAGGCAAAACTATGAAATACAGATAGGACTCTACATAATGTAATGAGGGCAGGCCCCCATCTTCCCTTAACGCTGTTGAGTCTCCAGCAATGGACCATCCCCAAGAAAAGGAGAAGCTTTAAAAGGCTCCAGGCAACATGGCTCAGTAGTGGAAGATCAGTGCAGCTCAAAGGCTGATCTTTTCCTGTGGTTGGGTGTTTTTGCTGTTTTTCAGCTGTACGCCACCAGCTTCAAATTAATATTCACAGAGAATCTTTGATGCTGCATTTGTGTGTATGTGTGAGTTTTTCTAGTATTTTGGATGTGGAAAATATTCAGCCCCTCCAAGTTCATCCTTGCAAACAGCTGACATACAATATTCTGTTCCTATTCCCATTTGGTCCTTGCCATCTTGATCATCTTTCTATGGTCTTTATGAGACAAAATAGTAGTTTATTATTTGGTCCAAATCTAAAGCTACCTTACGTATCACCTCCCATTAATGCATTGTAATCCCCTTTCTTTCCTCTAAATTTGTTCTCTTATTATTTATATGGCTGAAACATTTCTGATGTTCATTTAATAACTGTGCACCAGAGGTGATTTTATACTGCATTATAAGCTTTCCCTTGGTCTCAGAGGTGTAAAGAGACCTTTTTTTTATATTTTACATACAGCTTGTCTTAGATGTACTGTCAGTGGAAATGACTCATTCTTTGCTTCTAAAAGAAAGTCTGTGTTCACCATTGCAGAAGGATGTTATTTCTTAATAAACAATAAGAAGTAAACAGCTACAGCAATCCCTACTACTGTCCCCGTCTGTGTTATTCTGAGTGCCTTTCTTGGACAGGATATACTGATAGCAGCAAAAGTGTTTTGTTTCTTGGCTGCAATATTGTAACATTTGCAATTCCAATTGTAAATCAAAGAAAACTCTCCTCTCTTCTCTGTCTTGGCAATCTGCATCAGATTTAGTCTGCATGCTGTTTGAGAGTACATGGGCAGATAGGCACTTTAAGAGCAACTTCTCAATTAATAATCAAGTCTGTGAAAAATGATGGGAAGCCACAAGTGAGCCACAGACAGTCTGTCATTGAAAATAGCCATCTGCAAGTAAAAGGTCATTTTCATCTCTTCTTATATCTGCTGAAAGAGACATTACAATACCCCCTGCACTGGTGGGCTTGGTAAACTAGGCATAAGCACTGGAAATGGTATCCACAAACAGCTGCTAAAGAGAAATAGTTATTGCCTCAGGCGTGTGTTTGGCAGCCGCCAGGATGACAGCCTGGAGACCTGACCACCCTTAATCTGACGCTCGGCTGGGCACCTTCTGTGTGTGATGTGCTCACTGCTCGCCCGTCCTTCTCTAGGCGTCCGGCTCGGGAACGTGTTTTGGCAGGGTCTTCTGCGTGGAGGGGAGTAAAGAGAATGTGCTTCGAAGAAATAAGTACACTTAGCTTTTACAGGTGGTTGATGATGTGGTTTCTGATGTTTGGTACCTCCTGGGGGCAGGCCATCCTGCATTCACAGGCAAACCCTCTCTCCCACGCCGATCACTGCTTCCCAAAGAAAAGACTAACAGATATGAAAGCCCAGTAATACTCCTAATACTAACAGGGGTTGCATCTTACGCATCTAATTCTTTGCTAGGAGATGAGAAATATTGATCCAGTGCAGTCTTGCTATCTACTATAGCATAAAATTTAGTTCCAATGAGGCTGGAACACGAAGTGAAACTGCCAGAGAGCTTGAATATTATATTTAATTTAGGGCTCCGCTTATGTCTGCAAGTAGCCTGCACTTACCCAACTGCCAATATAGCCTGAAATATACTTTTCACTTCACACTAATACAGTTTAGGCCTCACAGTTTTTATGGCTTATTAGTTATTAAATGCTGGTAATACACTAAACAAAATCAAAGTCTGTATCTCCAAAAATTTACAGTCTAAAAGAAAATCCATCAAAACCTGTAAAGATTAAATTCTTTGATCTAAATGTCACCCTGAAGGAGCTGTATACGTATTATCTATACACTTAATAACCCATTCTCCACTTCTAACTATTAGATAGCACTGCTTACTATACACAAAAGCATGATGAAAGATGTTATCTTAATTTTTGTTCAGTGAAACCTGCATTCTCTATTAAGGAAAAAAAGCATCAAAAAGCCCACTGGAACATGCTGATGAGAGTCAGTGCAGTATTTTGTGCGTCACTATTCTTGTTTTCTTGGTCCTCTGTTTGCAGAAACCAGAAAATTTGTAGAAGACAGCTCAGATCTGATCCAGCTCAGTGCAAAGGCACACATTTTTTTCCTGTGAGCTTTGGGTCAGACTTTGAGCACTGAGAAAAATATTCTTAAGTAGAATAATAGGAATTAAGTATGAATTTGATATTTCAAAGAAGGGGTTGAATGTCTCTACCACTATTAACAAAAAATAATGCTGATTCTTAATATAGTGATTAGAATGACTCGAATCAAAGTATCTTATAATTGTAACTCTTTTCCCTGCTTTTAGCTGTGGCTAAAGGAGTATGCCCTGTCTGCTGTGATACAAAAGCACCTATCAGAGAAACAAGAGATGGTTATTCAAGGCGTCGTTAGCAGACTAGGAGGTCTCAGTGATGAGTAAGTATGGTTTTAGCAGTAAGCAGTGCTATAAAATTGTATACCCAATAAAAAAACATGTATAGTCAACTGGAGAAAGCAGTGTGGGATTCTCATCTTTGTCAGCCAAAGAGACAGTTACTGTAGGTTTTTGTCTGAATTAGTATTAATTGCCCCCTGTTTAGCATTGATGGTGCAAAAATATCAGATATCATGACTTCTGGTAAATACGAAAAGTGACGTTTTCTGTGATTAGTCAAGTGGTGTGCTTTCTGTATATCTACTGCTGTGTTTGTGAATGATTCCCAGTGTTGAACCAGTCTCGCTTTGCACTCTGTCACCCTGGAGTTGGCTGTCCTTCAAGGTAAAATACTCAGTCCAGCATCATTTACCTCTGCCTTTGCTTCCTGCCATCACAGTGCAGCTGACCACATCTTCGTGTAGAAATGACTCCTCTGCATTCTCTGTCCATATTAAGATATCAAATGATATCAGTTCACCATGGTCTTCTCATTACCAAAGAATCATTACCAAGAACGAGCTGAAGACCTATCTGTCTGGAATATTGATATTTTTGCCATTGCACTCCATTATTTTGAATCTACTTTTTAATTCAACCATATTTTTTCACATTCTCTGACTTCTACATTTCCCCAGACTTCAGTATTTACAGAGGGTTCATGGTGCCTTACACATACAAACAAATTAGATTCAGACACAAACTCACCTTGAAGCATATCAACTTTATCCAAATCTGCGAACAGCTCTATTAATTTTCCATTCACTTTGTCCAGAATCAACTTTGAATTTTGCTCTTTTTTAAAAACTAAAATGTTTTTTTAACTTTTTTTTTCCTTTACTTTTTTTAAACATGAACTTGCTCCAGCCATATGTCTCCCTGTTGGCCAGCACTGGCCTCTTCAAGGTCTCTTCAGAGTGCCCCATTGCTTATGAAAGGCATGCTGTCTTGCATTTAATACAACTTAAAGTAGTTTTCCTGTAGTTCTTATTACATTATCTCATTATCTTATTTTAAAGGCTTCTGTTAAAACACCTTTCATTATGAGACAAATTATGTGAGCTATGAGAGATGTTATTTATCTCTTTTCTTTACATTTTTGTTTTAATTTAATTTTGGCATGACCGAAATAGAAATCTGTCACCATGGTACCCATACTTTATAACTGAAAAGCATTCTAAGACATACTTTGTATGGCAAAATGTTACGTAAATAGCAATTTTGTTATCTTCATGTAATTACTTTGCAAAATCTGCATGCAAAATCAGCAAGCAGCTTAGCTGATTGATTTCTTTCTCTTTGATCCTTTTGACAGGTCTGTGAACTATATATTGCAAAAACACAGGCTTCTGCTGTGTTCAGTACTCAGAAGGGTAACTCTCCGAAAAATTGGGATGGCTACTCTGACCCGCATGAGGATGTCCAGGAAGAAGAGCTTGCTTCAGGAGCTGCAGGAGCAGCATGTCCTGCAGAAGAGCTCCTCCCACTGCCAGGATGAAGATCAGTGGCAGCTACAGAAAGCAGTGGTAGGTACAGGATTCTGCTGGTTTCCCTACAGCGTTCTCATGCGCTGTGACGTCTGGTGTTGGAAGTAGCTGTAGGAGATCACAAGAAACACAAATGTTAAAGTTCTGAACAGAAAGGAGAATTCTCTGTCAAAAAATACCCCCACTCTTGACAAGGGAAGTACTTAAATGTGTACCTATTTTAGTCTGAGTAGACACTTTAAATTCCCCAGTACTTTGTCTACTTGCATTAAGATAAGCATCACCTTTCCTCAGCAGGAAAGTCGTCACGACAAACTGATTTAGTTATTTTATGTGAAAGTACTAATTGAAGTAAATCATAGCAATTTGTATAAGGAAGGACTTTTACACAAGTCGGTTTCAGAGTGAGAGAAATTCCCACTGACTTTGCTAATGATCTTAAAACACACTTGGAAAGTCCTCACTTCAGGGTCATAAGAAGAAATTCTTTGCTCCAGAAGACTTAGCACATTCTTTTATACTGTCACCATTTTTTTTTTTTTTATTCTCCATCTTTGAGTTGGCTCAGCATCCGTTCCCCTGCCCTTCTTTCAAATGGTCTGACTCCTGTAGTTCTGGGAGACTGGAGAAAATTGAAGGGATTTTTAGACTTGATGGTCCCACTGGTCAATCTTAAATCAATTGGTGGCTATGTCTTTTAGGGTTAACTTCTCAGGTTAATATTATATTTTGTTGGTTAAAATACTTGTGTTGCATACTTGCCTAGAACAATACTGGATTTTAGATTTCCCCGGCGCAGGACCCTCCCAGCACACTTTAGCGTTAGCTGCTGCCCAGCTCAGTGTTGCTGCATGTATGTGTTGAACCCATCAGACACATTGTGGCTCTGTGCTCCATTCTCGCACTGCATGATTAGCTGAGATTAATATTGTGCATCCCTCTAATTCCTACTTACATAATACAAATGCTAATTCCCCACCTGGGAGAGGAATAAGGAAATTCTGTCTGCTGCCAGTTTCGCAGGTGATTTACCTACTGAACTAGTCCTTGTAAAGATCTTGAATAATAAAATATGAATGCATATGACTGCATTAATCTTTTTTTTTTTTTCTGTATTTATGTGCTTTCCGCTACTCTCTCTCATGCAGTCACTTAGCTCCCACACGGACATTAATTGATGCAATCACTGTGTTCCCTGACAGAAATCAGATGTGTCCCCAGGTATTAGTGTTCTTTTGACCTCTCTCCATTACAGCCTCTTTCCAAGGCCAGCCAAAAACTGTCTCATAAGGAAGTGACCCAAAGTATATATAAGATCCTTGCTACCAAGGGAGAAATAGGGACTGGATGTGGATTTGAGAAAGGTCAGGGAGAAAAAACATGTTACAAAGATCCTCCAAAACTAGAACTAATGTGTAAGGAGTTAAGGAAGAGGTTGATTTACAGACACTCAGCCAGAGTTTTAGATGTACTGATATAATATTTTTAGGTAAATTTAATTTGAGGTTGTGCTAATTTTAGATTGGCAGACAGCATTATGGGGAAATTAATCAGTTTATTTCATATCAAATATCAATTTTATTCAGGAAAACAGAAGTACAGAAGCCTTACTAAGTCATAATGACATGACATTTGGGTCTTTTAAAAAAAAGAAAAACTCTTATGATCTACCACTGTCTTAAAAAAAAAAGCTCAAAGACGTATGTCTGAGCTATTAAGAAAGACATGTCAGAATAACCCAGCATTAATAGGGCTTTCATTATTTCTCACAGATGAATGAGGGCAGAACAGATTCTTTTCCACTTGTATTTCCTACTTCCCAGAAGAAATGTAGGTGCTGTAGAATCCTCCAGAATAATTTCATTTTATTTAGCTTTAAATGAGAATATTGATAGAAGAGGGACATCAGCAACTCAAAAGAAGACAATCTGTGGAAAACTGAAATACTAGGATACAGATAAGAAAGAACAAGCTGTGCTGGAGAATGCGTACTACTGTATGCTAAAGAGTGTACAGAGTAAAAGTGGGTTAAAAAAGTTAATTGTCAAGGAAAGCAATGTGGAAGCTCAATGCATTTGAAATTCTGGGTCCAAACAGAAGTAGGGGAGATTGAGGTTCCTACACACAAACTGGGGAGTGAAGTCAAGTTAAACTTCTGGGCCTCAAGACAGCATCATGACTCTTTGTGAAGCAGCTGCTCAGGCACCCAGCAAAATCAGACACAACGCTTAGGCTGGTCCAGGGCAGTGCTCAAAGTCTGGTTTAAAACTTGCTGCAGAAGACCCACTTTGCAACAGTGGCCATAATGCAGCTTGGTTTAACGTACTGGCACAACAACTAGAAGCCAAAATAACCACTGCAGTGGTACTTGATTTCATGAAGAGGCATTGCATAAAAAAATGAGAAAGCAAATTTAAAAAGAAAATAAAAGTGACAGTGAAAGGGGGAAGATGTTTGCAGGCTACATACCACGTATGAACGTCATCGCGTAAATGCATGGTTGTCATCATACCTTTAGTACAGTCTATGGCTCGGCTCGCTGCCATCCTCCCCATCTCACAGATACTATAGTAGAACTAGAAGAAGCCAAGAAAATGGCTGGTCAAAGAAAAGGACGGTCAAAAGAAATCAAGAGACTACAACTCTTCAGCCTAAAAGAGGAGTTTCTTGTGAGTCATAGGTTTCAAACCTGGCATAAAATATCTAAATATGGAACAATTATTCATATGTTTCTAATTTCTTGTTTTTAATATTAGAATAAGAGAGCATCAAGCAAAACTATTAGATGGTAGATTCAAAACGAAGAAATACATTGAAAAACTGTTGAATACACCACCACAGGATGTGGTAGCTGCCAAGAGTGTAGAAGTGGGCTCTAAGTGCTATTAAACAGATTCATGACAGAAAACTCTATCAAAGGCATTAGGTAAAAATACACTGACTTTTTCTCAGGTAGATGCCCACATATGGGATGAGTATTGCAGGAAGCTAACTGCGTACTTGCCTCATTCTTCTGCTCTTCTCTAGGCCTCCAGTTATCTCTTACTGAAATCAGGATATTTGAGATAAATTGTTCTTATTTGAGATAGAAATAGGACCAAATTCAACAGTACAAAATACAAAGGTGGGAGTACATTGCTTAGGAATGATGGTGAGACAGGATGCAACTGTTATCATACATACATCATTAGAGAGGCAAAAACTAGGGAGTGAAAATTAATATTTGAAATAGTAGTTTTGGTGCAAAGACATATATGTTAAGTGGCTATACATTAATTTACACTGGAAATTAGATGATTCTAAGCATTAAAAGAGTAACATTCTGAATGGTTGTGGGACATTTTTTACAGTGAACTTGAATAAATTTATGAATGCATTTATACAACGCAGTGCCTACTATAATTTTGTCAGGAGTCCCACATCCTGGAAGAAGAGGAGAAACTCGAGGAAGAAACACAGCAAACACATTTAGAATTTCACCAGCAGTTAGTCACCGAAATCCAAGAAGCTCTTCATTTTCTTCAGCAACACATGGAGCAAGTGATTGGGCAGACAGTGCTGCAGCATGCCCGAAAGGAAGCTGCAAAAAAGAATTCAGATGATGGACAGGACTTCAAGGTATTGAAATAATCAATAAAAGCTTTCTTAACAAAATGAGAACTACTTTGATAAAGTGGAGGGAAACTTCATTTATGTATTAGCTTTTACTTGGAAGTATCGGTGGGAAAACATTAGACCCCGCTTTAAAACGAAAAATACTTTACTCATAAACTAAGACCAGTGTAGAAGTACAGTATTTTCTAATAACTTAGCAGGCAAACCAGGTTTCATTAAGCCAAACCCCAGAATAAAAATGAATTGAAAGAGTTCTTGATGACAAAGGGAATCAGAAAGATGAAGAAGACATTGAGATGAATTCATAAATCATTGAAATTCTTACAAAGTAAATATTCAGGTTTTCTTTATGGTGGAAAGTGCAGTAGAGCTGCATGTGTATTGATTTACTTTGCTGCAATTAAAAGGCAAAATGGATTACAGAGATTGTGCAGTTAAAGGAATGGTCCTTTGCCAGGTGAAGGTGAGACACATTAGGAAGATTTTGCTGTAATTTTTCATGTTGAAATATTCCTTGGGTGTATAGATTTTTTTTTTCAGCCTGCCAGTCTGCCACATTTCTAAAGGACAAAATTCACAATCTTGCATGCATATACAAAATTATATTATGCCTTCATTTTTAGGCAAATAAAGCACTTCAGTTCTTGACTTAGAAAATGAGCTGTTTTACTTGTTTTGTTTAATACAGGAGAGGCTGGTGGAAACAGCTGTAGAAAGTGTGTATGGGACCAGTAATAATATCAATAGGCTGGTGCAAAACTATTACCAACAATTAGGAAAAATCACAGAAAGTTATGAAGGGAAAAAACTTCAACAATTGAAATCCTTACAAGGTATGTATCATATTGACAGCTATGAGGTAATAACAGCTTTTTAACAGATAGCATTCATTTTCTTCTTGTTGTAAAGAAGTCTTTGAAAGGCAACAGAAATATATTTTAAATAAATAGCAAAGTAAAATGAATGTGTAGGTGCATTTCCATCTTTGAAGGAGCAGTGGTAGAAGCATTGTAGTTATTATTAATAACTACTTGAACTACAGTTGTAGATGCAGGACCCCATTACACTGTTTGGTACAAACACACATGGAAAGATAACTCTTTGTTGAAGAGATATTATGATATAACCACCAACTCTGGTTATTCAAGTTAAGATTAGAGATTACACCACAGTTGCAATTCCCAGTAATTGATTTTTCTGGCACTGCTACGTGTTACTCCTAAATGTAAACTAAGTGTGGGTTGTACCTACTATATACCTCTACCATGAAGCCTCTTCAACTTTGCGTATAAATAAATACAAATAATATGAATCAATGAATTAAATGTTCATAGGAAGAGAAGATATATGACAAGCCCACTAGCTGAAGCATTCACCTAGAAGGGGGAAGATCTAGGTTTGCAATCCCTGCTCCCATATGAGAAAACAGAAATATTGTTGGCAGATGGTCTGCTTTCGCTGAGGTACCTGCCCTCAGCTTTTTAAAGGAAGTTCTCACATTGATTCCTTTTTTGGCTCAATGAGAATTTATTCTCTGTAAAGCAGAGGAAATTCATTAGAATGAGGAGACAGAGAGAAGTCGAGCATTTCCAGCCTAGAATAGCTTGTGAGCTACCACATTGTTTCTTAACTGTCAGCCACAACCCACCACAACTCACAGGTTGCAAAACTGCTCATAACATTTATGAACTTCTGGATCCCGCATAAATGCAGGCATTTTTTTCTTGCAATTATTTTTGGTTGCTGGCAGAAGCTCATTTCCTTCAGCACAAGAGAACAAAAGTAAGCTGTGATCATTGACTGCTTTTGTAAATGCTCTCCCCTCCCTTGGATGAAGCATTAAATGAAGTTAGCAAGTTAGCAGAATAGCAGTAACATCAAAGACTAAGTATTTGAGACACATGGAGTGGATGAATGAAAGCTGTTTTCTAAAAATAAAGTTACTCATTTTAAATAGAATTGCTTCTTTAACAACAAAAGAGAGATTTTTTTTTTTTGTTTGTTTTTTAAAAGCAGGCCTATTATTTATTCAAGGCTGAGATCCACAGATGAGGTTGGATGGATACTTTGGTCGGAAGGATTTGCACTAACCAGTAGGAGCTAGGTGTATGCATTGACTCTAAGATAGAACCAATCTCTTTGGCACTGTGCTATTATAAACCTTGAAAACTTTAATATTGGAAGCCAGAGTTAAGCACAATCTGTGCAGGGATTTTTGACAATCTATATTTTAGTCATTGGCAGTAAGTAAGGCAGTTACCTAAATTATAGCAAAGTCATTCTAAAGATCTCCTTGTCCCTGATCCAGCCAGCTACAACCATAATCTTCAGTGAAAGAATTGGTGTTCCGTTAAGCGGGGATAAACTCAAAGCCTTTTCCAGAAAGCAGCTGATCTGAACTGAGATGGATACCATTACATGCTTGAATGTTTTGCTTCATCAGCATTTGGATTATTGCTCTCAGTTGGTCTCCCAAAGAGGCTATGGGATCTAGAAAACCAGCTACTAGAACCACAGTTAATCTTTTTGTAATTGCTTATTTAGAATATTTTGTCTCCCAGTGTTTGTGTGGCTACATTGTTTCAGTGTATTGCTGTTCCAAGCATTACAAGGAGGAATTTTACCTGTGTAAGCAGCTACTACAAGATCACGTTTTTAATAGAGAAAAAGAAAATCCTTTCTGCTGCAGTGTAAGCCTACAGGCATGGGGATGATGAGAGTATTTATGTTAGTAATAAAAACAAGAGTGTTTCAGACTTTGGTGGCCAGAGAGAAATCCAGAAAGTCACAGATCAAACAAATTGCTACAATGAAAAAAATATTGCAAATTTACATGTGTGTACTGCAGTCCAGAGGAGTTTTTCAGTAACGATGGATGGCTGCTGCTTCTCCTTTGTTGGTGCTTTTCACATTAGGAGCATTTTCACTAGATCCCATAAGGAAATTTGATGGTTTAATAAGCCCCAGCCCTCTTTTAATTAAAGTCCAAAATTGTGATGCAAACCTCGTGCCTTTCTCCTTTCAGCTGCTGTTTTACCCTAAAAGCCCTTAAATGTCTCTCTGTGGCACTTAACAGCCTGGAGCTGCGCCCCTGGGTGCAGCCGGGACGCCCTGAGCCCTGCCAGCCAGCAGGGCTGCCTCCCATCCCAGCTCAGCGCGGAGGCAGAGCACAGGCGTTTCTTCCTTTTCTAAAGGGGCTTATCCTGCAAATGATCTGCAAGCACAATTTCCACACTGAGGGAATGAGTCTCCTTGCCAAGTACATTTGTAGCCTTTCTCTAAAATACAAGATTTTTCATCAGCAACGTTGTAAGTAGAGCTGCGTATTGTATAACAGCCCAGTGGTTAGCGTATGCACTTAGGAGATTGCTTCTGTATTTCACCGACTGACAGTTAGATGGGCAGCTCAGCAAGCAAGGTCCGTGATGCTGAGCGCCCCTCTCCCAGGGGTGTGCTAACACCATGCAGCAGGACATCGCTTCCTTGTGCATCTGTTGGCCCTGTGAATTTTAATCTGTGGTCTGCCTGGCACAGCCACAAGGAGAAAGGTGAAGAGTACCTCCCTGCTCCTGGCCAGCCCAGCCTGACCCGGAGGACAGCCAGTAACTACTGCCGTGGGCAGTGCTTGGGCAGGAGAGGTGCTGCCAACCTTCCCAGATGCTAGGGAAAGGTAGGATGGTCCCCAAATGAGTTTTCTCACTCCCAGATGCTAGGGAAAGGTAGGATGGTCCCCAAATGAGCTTTCTCACTCCCAATCTGTTGTATACGCATCCACCTCCCTCCTTCTGTGTTCTCCAAAAAAAGCAGCTGTCCACAACAGGAAACCTACCCTATGTCTGATATTGCAATTTTCATTCAGATATTTCAAATCCTGCTTAAGGCATCAAGATCTTTTCATAAAATTTCCCTTTTGACTTCCATATTAATCTGTCAATCTAGCAGGAAGAACAGAAAAAACTCAGAATTCACTGGCAATTAGCATCTGAGCTAAATGAATCAAAGTAGTGTCTGATCGTGCAACAAATTACAATGGCCAAGCACCTGTTTGTAAGTATCCCTCAAGAGCAGTTACTGTGGAAAGATCACCTAGAGCTTAAATTAATTAATTAATAACTTTGTGCTGATGCAAAACATAAATTGAAACGTTGCCCCAGTTCAAAGTATAGTTTGTAATTTTGAGCAGAAAATGTTATAGATATATTATTTCAGCAGAAAGAAGTGAAAGGAGTAGACTTAGAAAGAAACAAGAGAATGAACAGGCGTTGAAAGAAAAACTGAACAAAGGTCTCCTGGATGTATCGTCTGCGATCCATCAAAGGTAAGAGCAGGCAGGAATACTGCTGACTCTATTTTAATGTTTGACTTGTTGTAGATCTGTGTAAATGTGTAGCTTAATAAATGTCTTGGTTTTTCATTTCATGTTTTGTCTTCGCAAGAAAAGAAGTATTTGTTGTCAGATTATGCCTCCCTTTGATCATAGAAAATTACATTCTTTTTAAACTTTTTGATGCTCACTAATTAAAGACTGAAGAACTATACATCGACAGTTAAAGAGAGAACAAAAAAACATTCCAAAACATATGCCCATTTTTAAAAGAAATTTAAAATGAATGAAGGTTGAGAACTGATGCTGTTCAGTTCATTACATTACAGCTTTTCTGCTTTAAACATCAAAGATACTTGTTAGTTTGCTGTTGAATGCGTGTGAATGCATGAATAATATTCAAAATGCCAAGATTTCGATGTATACTTTGGACTTACTTGCAGGCTTACTTGCACTAAATTTAGGGCAAAATCTCTCAAATGCAAATTAAATAAAAATCAGTAATGAATTAAGTATGATTTTTATAAAACTCAAAGTCCAAACAAAAACAAAGCACTGTGAATCCAAAGGTATAAGTTAGCATCATAAAAAAAACTATATTCTATATGTTTGCAGGACTTGGCAAGCATGTGATATATTTTTGTTTTATTTCTTTATTTTTTGTTATACAAAACAACATAGCATCTACAATTTTGATGTGGTGAAAAGATTAATAGTTTTCTAGATACTCTGCTGCTTCTAAATTGAAGGAAATTGTTGCTCACTTTCTGTTTTTCATCCTTGTTTTAAATAGTTTAGAAATGATTCATGTAATGAAGGGCATCAGAAAAGATTGATTAGACATTCAATATCAACTTCATCATTTATTCTCATATACATATTCAGTTCTAGCTGTTGTCTCAATTTTTTCCTCCCATAATATATTTCAGTATTTAAAAATAAAATACATTTAAAATGACTTTCATACAAGCAGAAAATGCAGTAATAAGGAGAGTTATTTTGTATCTAAGTTCATATCATAACAGTTAGCAGTCAAGCTCCATTTCCTATTGCTATTATGATTTCTTCTAGGGTCAAATCCCAGACCTGTTTAAATCGATGGCAAAATTTCCATTAAATTATCTCATTCCTATTAAACCCAGTAAAAGTTCTTTTTTTATGTTTTGGCCTTTGGTGCAAGCTTATGAGCACAAGTACAAAGAGCAAATTTTGAAAGCTAACATTCTGCAAGCATTGAACGTTAATAGTAACTTAATTATGTGTAGCTGCCAGGAAGAGTTTGTGGTGCCTCCTTCCCTGAAGGGCCGTGGTGATTGATTGACAGTGTTACTTCAAGTTAGATCAGGCAAGAGATAAGAAGAATTAAAGATTCAACAAAGTTGCAGTCATTCTAGTTCCACTGTATCAGCATTAATCTGCAAAATAAGGCAATCAAATAATATAGACGTCAGTGCTCCAGATGCTAAGTTTTGCATTGCCAAAGTTTTGGCTCAGTTTCAGTCTGGTTCTGACGAGCCTCAATGAAATAGGTGCTTTTAATCCTTTGTCTTCCAACCTGATCCTCTAACAGCTTGTCTCTTTGGCAACCAGACAGTAAACCTGACCTGAGGATTCACTGAGGAAAATGTGCCATGGTTTTGGAAGCAGGCTTTAACGTTAGAGCACTAAATTCTGTCTCCTGAAGTTCGGGGTTGGATAACCCAAACTCCTACTGCAATTCCTTCCTCAGAAAGGAACTGGTATTCCATGGACAGGCAATGCAGACTCTTAAAATAAAAGTCTACAGCAAGATCAATTGTTGCAGCAGGAGCTGGATGGGCAGATGTTGTTAATAATCATACACATATGCTTTGTATTCCTTCCTTGAACTGAACAACATGCGTACTCTCAAATTTCCCTTTACCAGGATGATGCTGCAGCAAAAGAAGGTTTTAGCTCAGTTTGAACTGCAGCAGCAGATTCGTCTGGAGTCTCTGAAACAGAAGATACTGGGGTTGCATCAGCTAGAAACCGAGCTGGAGAATCAACTACAGGTAAATTAGGGTAAAATGACTCTCAAATCTGTGGCAGTCACTGGCAAAACCTCTGACAGGTTGTCTGGGTCTTTTCTATGGTCCAGTTGAAATCAGTGCTAAGACTCACCACTGTCTTTACCATTGAAGCGTTGGCTCAAAACCCAGTAAAACACACACACAGACAAGTTAATGGTTTGAAACAGTTTCCCACAAAGAATATTGACTAGATTAAAGAAGATCACTAGAATGCGCGAGAGGCATTTTATTCCTTGTCTTCCTTGCCAGCAGTTCTATACTGAGTCTGCTGCAAGTACAGACTCACTTCTGGGTTAGTTGGCCATCTCTTTCCATCTAGTCAGGTGGAGTATACAGTCTTTTTACTAGTACCTCAGTGCACTTGAGTTCACAACCACAGCAAAGGAAACCAGGATCAAATGCAATGTGAATATGATCAGCGTGGTTGCACAGCAGATTTCCTGCTCCTCATTGCTTGCATGTTCGCATCGAGGACTGTAACTGGAAGCTGTAGTTAGTTCTCCTTACTGAACCTCTTTGCACTAGGAAACACATCCCTGATGCTACCACAGAAACAATAGTTTTCTGTGTTTCTGCAGTGCCATATGACATGCTGCTTTTTTGGCATCCCCTGGGTAGAATGACATAACTCAGAATCAAGCTGATTTTGGTTAAGTTGCTTCTGTTTTTATCTCTGTGGGCAGGAAGCAGAGGAGGACTTTGTCACAGAGGTAGCTACACTGGCCCGCGTTCCACTCGCCGTGAAGAAGCAGCTTTCCAAAAGGAGCAAGACAACAGGTTGGTACAATCCCAAATTGTTTTAGATGCTTTATTCCTGGTAGGGTGTCAGCAGATTGCTTACCTTTATGCCATATTTTAATGACTGGACTCAGAAAAGAGGCAGTAGGAATAGGCAATTAGTATTTTAATAAATGCTGATATTAGCCATCTGATATTTGGTCCAGAATACGTTCCCCCTTTTAGCCTGTTTAAATCAATATAGCAAAAGGGAAAACAAGGCACAAACATTTAAAAGTAAGTAGTCTTCTGGGCCTTGTTGTAAAAGGCTTAATTCTTTATCTTTTCAAACAGAAGAAAATCTGGTATTATTCCACTGATATTAGCCGGATACCATGCCCAATAGGCTAAAGCTCCCATTTTTTCTTATGAATAATCTCCTCTGGCAAATGTGTCCAAAGACAATTATCCATTAATTAGTATTGGAGTAGCGGTGCTTACCTGCTTACACTCAGTGGAAACTAAACAGTGTTGCTTCCAGGGGAGTTACTACATTGTTCCATATATCAGTGTATGTCTTGCAGTCCAACACAATACAGTTTTAGGAGAGATTTTTTTGTCCATGCCATTTCCATGGCATGGAATGGATGAGGGAGTTGGGACACAGAGAGGTAAGGTGACCTTCTAAGGTCACCTAGTTCGCTGGTAGCAGGACCACAAATAAATGTCATATTTCTACACTCCTGAGCAGTTCTTTAGCCAATGGATGATATTGCACCCATTGAGCTGAGTCTTTGACTTAATTGGTCAAACCACAATTGTTGTTTTTGTCTTCATCATCTTCCCAAAGGATTCTCTTCAGCTTGATCACTAGGTTTTTGGAGGACAATAGAGCTGAGTCGCTCAACTTTGTTTCTCAGGATAGAATGCAAGAATTGACCTTCCCTCACACATATCCGAAAGTAAAAAAAAGTAGAACCTTATTGAATCAGCAAGTCTTAAATAATTGTATGAATTTCCTGCCATTTTAACAAATCAGACTAATTCATTAGTTCAATGGACAAATTGTCAGAATTGTGTTCCCTAGTCCACACTTGGCATGGTCTGAATGTGCACATTCTCATCATTTGGCCCGTAGAATCCCTCTATCATTATCTAAATAAAACATTTCACATTACATTTGAAAGATGCTGAAAGGTGAGACAGGTTCCTGAAAAGGAAAAGTAGCTTAGTCACCTGGACAAGTTTGAAGTCTCTTTCCCTAATCACTCATTTTCTAAGCATGCAGAGCTGCTTCTCCTGGTGTGTACGCTGACTGCAGGGATGCACATGGAAGCTTTGCTCAAGGTCCTAGAAACTGTGACTTTTTAACATCATATTGTTTTGTCTCAAATCACTTAGAATTATGAAGTGACTTGTGTTCTATTTGCTGGTAGTTAAGAACCACATGCAATTATTTGCTAAGAAAATGCATGATAGTGCTTTCAGTTGTTCCATTTCACGCAAACTCACTCCAGTATTTGGCAAGTATGCAAGCTGAAGATCTACTCTGTGGTAGCTAATGGATAGTCCAAAAAAAACTCACAAAAAACAAAAAAAAATCTGTACTAAAATAAATTGGAATCAGTCCCTTGGTTTAACAGCATATATAAGTGTTTCTGTGCTAGAAATGAGAGTATATTTTTCTGCTTTAAATTAATCAGAAAGAAACAAGCTGTAATAGCTGTGGGGGGTTTTAACTCACATACCTGTGTCTATTCAGGGGAAAAAACAAACTCAAAAAGAAAGACCTTTCAACCTCTGGTATCAGAAGATAAAGGTGATTCTCATGAAAATATTCAAGATCCCCCCGGACAGACTTCTGGCTTATGCAGGTACAGCAAAAGTTAAAAAATTATGTCCTCTGAAAAATCTCTTTATAAAAAACACTACAAAATCTAGTTCCTAAGCAAGTAGGTCAGTCGAAACCAAAATATAATGCCTATATTGGCTGACCTTCTTCCTTAGTATTTACTTCTCACCCTTTTTTCTCCATACTTAAGTTTGCAAAAGTCAACTTGTCTACACTGTTACGTACTTTATAACTAACTGTGCTTTATGTTTCCAAGTTTCTTCTAAGTAGGTATTTAAAACCTGAGTCACAGAGAGCATAAATCAGGACAGACGATAGATTCGAATGGAACTAGGCTGACTTACAGCAACCAAAATATGGTCTGTGGTATTTAGGCTTTCAGCTACCACCTTTATTTCACGAACAAAGGCAAGCGTCAGTCTTCGGCTGATCAGGGTAGCAGCTCTAACAATGATTTTCTGATAGATGTTTCAGTTGGCTTGTGCTGGGCTGCTAACTGGAGGGGGAAACCTGAAAGATGCCAGCTGATCACTACAGGCAGATCAAACCAGCCAGCTGGTCACTGGGGGTTGATATATTGAGCAGAGAAAATCCTGTTGACAGGCAAAGCAAACAGTTGGTTCTCAGGAGCCACAGGCCTTTGGGGAAAAGTATTTATCCCCTGAGTGACCTCAGCCTGGGATTGACTTCAGGAGATGGCTCCTTTCCCTGATGGCATCAACTCTTTCACACACTCCTTTCCCACAGCCAGCACGGGATACGTGTGCAGGGAGCGGGGACACAACAAAGGGACATTTATCTTTATACAACTTTCTTTTGGCAGGCTGAACAGTGACAGCTGAAACCAGCAAGTGCAAAAACTCTAATCATGTAACGAGCTTCTTTCTCCACATATCAAAATGAGTTTAGTTAAAGGGAAAGTCATAGCCTGTGAAAAACTTGATCTACAATTTTGTTTTATTTTCTTGTTTTTTTCAGAGATAAATTGCAGAGTTCACATGAAGGGGAGACTGAGCCAAGAAAAACCTCAAAGATGCTAAAAGAAAGAGACAACAGGTAGTAAAAATATTTATATGAGCTGTCTGAACACAGATTACCAAAGCATTCTTCTGGGTGACCTCAGCAGCTATAAATACTTACTGAGCTGGTTTACAGAGGAACAATGAAGAACATCAGTAATAACCGAGAAATCTTCTTTAGCTACAGACCAAAAATCAATCCTGTGTGCCTTTTGCTGTTAATGAAACAGTCTCACTTGATTTTGGTAGGGAGGAACAAGGATGTCTTTCATAAAAGCTCTTCCAGAACACTGAGGGAATGTGGATGTAGCTTTAGATGAGGACTATACCTGAGAAAAGTGCACTTGTAGCTGAACAGATCTACACTAGACCGGTTGCCAATGTTGGTATATCCCAGGATGGTTTCATTGTAATAGTGATGTACCATATGCTTTTGAGCCCTAAATGTGGTAGATCTGGTCTTGATATTTTGATTGCTGCTTTAGACTAAAAAATAAATAAAGAAAAATGTAGAGAATATTTAAATATATTTCAGATGTCAGTGGTACATCGAAAGATTTAATTTTTCTCTCTTTCATTATATTTTAATGTTTATCAGGCTTTGCTTTTTAAAAATTTTTTACAAAGATTTTGTAAATGTATTTCCCACCTCTTGTCTCAAATTTCAAGTTATTGTTAGAATGAGACAAAACCTGTTGTTTCATTTTTTTACACTTCACTTCCTATTCTTCCTAAAGTAAACTCTTTGTTTTCAGTATACTTCATGATGTTCATTGTGTTTCTTGTGGGTAATTTTGTTGTTACGCAAAGCAGCTAATTTTTGTTAGCTATACAGAACACCTGTATAAAGTAATAAATGACATACTTAAGCAACCTTGCAGCTTTCATGAAATTAGAAATTTCCATGATTCTAAAATGAACATACATTTTACTAATTTAAAGGCTGTACATTGGCACATGCAGTAAAAATACCACACCAGTCATAAAATTTACCTATGATTAAAGATCAATCGCACAAACGACTTCACTAAGCATGTCACACACAGTTATTTAAATACTCTCATCTTTAGTGTCAGTCATTATCAAAATAACTTAGGCTTTTTTCCTAAGGTGTGCCACTTTGAGTATTTGATTCTTGTAGTTCAGCAATTCGTTGTCATGGTCTTTCGACCTTACTGGACTAGACATTTTAGTTGCCTGTTTAATGTTTTTTTTTTTCTTTTTTTTCTAAATGGATGCAGCCTAATTACCTCTATCTGAGAACCTTAATTCTGCAGTACACCCTAGACAGATAACAAGAAGGAAGCTTTTAAAATTAGAGTTGAATATGTTGATAATACACCATTTTAAACCATTCAGTACCGTGGAGGCTCCAGTCACAATTAGGATGTTGCACATACTCCCTAAAACAGCTTCCCTGGATGCACTGTGATTTGTTTGACTAGGCAGGGCTTAAATAGCTTTTTATCTCCCTTAAAAAAAAAAGGTAGTGTTCAGTTTGTCCAAGAAGTGAGGCAGCAGTGCCCTCTCTCGGGGAAAAAAGCATGGGTGTCTTCTTTTGCTGTTTGAAATCACCCAGGCAGGGTTTCTGATGGCCCCAGGCTGCATTTGATGAAGGAGTTGCTGGCAGCTCATGGTCCCAAGAGTACACGCACCAACCCCACGGGCACTGTTCTCACAGCCCCATAAGAACACAAGCGCCATCCCCATGGTGCCATCCCCACAGCTCTGCAGGACCATAAGTGGCTGCCCCCATGGTGACAGCCCTGCAGTAGCGTGAGTGCCATCCTCACAAGTGCCCTCTGAAGTCACGATCTCTCTGCCATAGAAAGCGATGGAAAGCCTTGTTATACAGAAGGCTCTCTGAAAGGTGCCCTGCAGTTTGATTGCACGTGCAGATTGAAGAATAGTGTGGCTACAAACACTTCTACCTGGGTTATTCAGCCTGGTCCTAGCTCCTGTGCAAGGTGGGCAGTTTCGTATCTGAGTTAAACAAGCACTCTTGAGGAAGTGCAAGTCATGAGAATTCTTTGTTGAGGACGGACATTGTACAGTTTGAGGTCTTAGACCAAAATTCCCAGTTATGTCCTGGAACTGACAACCACATAAAGGTCTTTTAATCCAGCCTGGACACACACTAAACAGAAAGCTGGGCCAGCACCAAAGTAGCATCTTCCCTCACTCACTCCATGAGCAAATCTACAGCAATCCAATATCCAGAGATCATTATGTACAACACCTTTTGGCTGTGTTTCTTCCATCTGAACAAAAGTATCTTCCATCTGAACACCAGAAGCTACAACGGGCTTTGGTTTGCAGCTGTCTGTGCATTACATGGGAATTCCTACAGCTCCGGGAGAGGCTTCTGGTCTTTGCACCCCAGCAGCTATGACCACTCACTTTTCCAGAGCATCAGGAGAGGGGACAAGGATCTGGACCCTATTTGCTGAAGATGTCTTTCAGAAATAGCACTGTGTCACTAATGTAAATGCAGGCTGGCTTACCACATTTTGTGAGGAAGAAGTTGCCAGGGCTTACAGCTGTTTAAAGCTGTCTGCGTGCTTTAAAGATAGCATTTCATGTACATCTCGTTTTTCAAGAAAGTTGCAGCATATACAATGGGAGGTGGGGAATGAGGTGCTGAGACCTGGGTACCTCATCTATATCACTCCAGTTACTTCATGAGGCATATGATATTTAAAGAATCATAGAGTCAGTAAGGTTGGAAGGAACCTCTAGAGATCATCTAGTCCAACCTCCCTGCTCAGCAGGGTCACCTATAGAATGGTAGACATGGCTGCATCCAGGCAGGCCTTGAAGATCTCCAGAGAAGGAGACTCCATCACCTCTCTGGGCAACCTGTCCCCGTGCTCCGTCACTCTCACAGGGAGGAAATTCCCCCTCACGGTCAGGCAGAACTTCCTGTGCTTCAATTTCTGCCCTTTGCCTCTTGATCTGTCACATGGGACAACTGAAAAGAGTTTGTCCCTGTCCCCCTGACACCCTCCATTCAGATGCTTATACACATTGATCAGATCCCCTCTCAGTCTTCTCTTCCCCAGGCTGAAGAGGCCCAGCTCTCGCAGCCGTTCCTCATTGGGCAGAAACAGTATCCCAAACGGCACATTTTCTAAATTATGAGATATTATTCTCTCATATGAAATTTATTTTTAGTTGAATGCCCCTCACTATCGTCACTGAAACATATTTGAAAAGTTTGTGTGAAGTTCACCGAAACCACAATTAAAAAGGAAAAAAATCCTCATATGTTTTTGCTTAGACCACTGAGATTTAATATTGGCCAGTTCTAAACGGCAAGAACTAGCTGGTATCAAATAAACTAGCAAGTGGTAGGTTCAAAAGGAGGTTGTCACAGTGTGTTAAGTTGTGCAACTCCTCGCTCCAGCAATTTATATATGTTAAGGTTTTACATGGGTTCTGAAAGTATCTGGACAAATTCATGGTAAGCACATCCACCAACGATTATTAAGTACAAAGATGCTACTTGTCACTCAGGAAGTTACAAATCACTGGAATTTAAGGGAGCATTCATAGGAGTATTAGCATTGTCTGTACCTTTTTTCTTATGCCTTTCCATAGGCTGATGCTGTTGGCCACTAGAACCCAGCGTAGGTGGACATCTGGTCTGGTCCAGCCTGTTTTTTTTTTTTTAATTCTTAATGATAAAGATCAGTGCATTGCTTTCAGAAACATTTAATGGCTGGTACAGATACCAGTTTGGGGACAATTTTACCATCCTTATAGTTTGTAGCAAAGTCTGTTACTAACTAACATTTGGCTGCATTGCTCCAGTAGTAGACAACAGGCTAAATTGTGACTCAGGAAACACTCCATGGGTCCAGCTTTCTACTCCACCTTCCTTGACTGAAGAGTATAATCCTCAGACTGTCTGGACCATAGGGACTAATCTTAGAGGGTTGGCAAGTGGCAATAAAGAGCTCACATCATTAGGGCTGTATAAGCTATTAAAAGCTCATGCTGCAAAGTTTTAGAAGCTTGATACTTGAAAAATCACAAAAGACTTCTGAAACTGCAAGCAGAAAGAGGGAAATAACAACTGCTTCCCGTACAGGGGTGCACAAATAGACCTGCCTGCTTGGGGTTCCTGCACGGAGGCAAATTCAAGGAGAGTTTCCGGCTCTGCAGGTATAGTCAGAATCACAAACTAATCCACTCTTTATTTATTGTTTTTTTTTTTTTTTTTAATTTAATGATACGTTAGCAATGCAAGGGCAGCAGGCATTGCTGTGAAATAGTCCTCCGTATGGCACGAAAAGCACCACTTGCATTACATTGTTTAAAGCCCTCACAAAAGAGGCACACACCAGCTCTCTGCATGGTGACCTGCGTTCAAGAAAAGGAGAGGTGTTTAAGTCACACCCATATGCTTTTGCTTGTCCACAGTGGAGACACCCAGGCCCAGCACAGACTACATGTTTTCAAACTGCACTGAGCACGACCAGGCTTTGAGGGCATCAGAGCATCACAGGCACATCACCGTATTTCTCCTTTGGGGAAACGTAAGAGAGTTACATTGACCTGACAAGCACAGTTATGCTGGCACAGAACCACAGAGCCATGAGATGCCTCACAAACACCCAAAACATGAACTTGCAGGTCCCTCAGCATGAAAAAAGAAAAAAAAAAATACGGTAACAACAATATCTCAACTGGTTTGTAGACAGAGAGTTCTTTTGTTTAGGATTTTGTCACGTAGAAAGAGCAGAATCTGTGAATACTAGTTACACAACAGTTATTTCTATCTATTAGTTCAAGCATGAAAAGCCTCATAGGTGGAGCAGCACGGTCACACAGAGGCAGGCAATCATTGCTGTGGACACAAACACACACACATGCACGAGCATCACTATTGTTACCAGCAGTTCCAGAAATCTCACGCCATGCCGGATTCCTCTGGTAGTTTCACAAGCCAGCTTCACTTTTATTTTAGGGGGTAGATTACCAAAACTATTAGTTGCATCGTCAATCCTCTTAACAAGTAGGTTGGAACAGAGCAGTGGAAGTGGAGAGCTTGGTGCTTCAAAATTGCCTCATCTGCTGGGCTGTTAGTTATTCCCAAGCAGCTTGTCCTCAGGCTTCTCTGCTAGCAAACTTTTATTTCACATAAAATACCCAAACCATCACTGACAGTGAGCAAGACCAGCCATTAGGGTGGGGAATTGACTCAGTCTCAGGTGCAGATCATACAAATTGATAAGCTGTGTAACACCTGAGCTGCAGATGGAAAGAGGTCCCCACCAGTCTCTCTTTTCTCCCCAGGCCAGAGCTTCCCCCCCTCCACTTTGCCCCTCAGAAGCAGGGGCCAAAAAAAAAAAAAAAAAAAAAAAAAAAAAAGCTTAAAGCTTTATTTCTTTATTTTGGAAACAGATTCAATTCATTTGTGCGAATTGTGAATCGGAGTGTTTCTTCAATGGTTCAGATCAATGCCAAAGCAGAAAAAAAATCTGCTGCCAGTTTTTCAGACCAAGCTAACACAAATAGATTTTTCTAGGATACTCATTCCTTTCCCAGGAAAGCTGAAGATGAACGTACTGGCTTCAGAATAAGACGACAGGCTTCAAGCAGCTTATTTTCAAGGCATGCACGTCCCTTATGCTCATGTGGTATTGCCAATATTGCTGTGGGGGAAGGACAGACCAGTGCTAAGTGGTCAAGCATGAGCACAACTAGACAAAATCAGTCAGCTGCATGCAGATCTGCTGCAGGACTTTCCCAGCACAGCACTGTAGCACAGACAAGGGTGAAGCAGCACAAGGCCAGTCGGAGCTGTTTTGCTAACCTGTTTATTTTCTTAGCACTCTACCCTCTGCTGTAGCCCACACTTCCCACATCTGCAACACAAACAGACGAGAAAGAAGTGATAGGGAAAAAAAGGTTTCTTTATAAAGTTTGTGAGAGGACGAAAAAAATAGGGAGAAAGTATTTCCTTCACTCTCACCCAAAAAGATAATGTAGGCCGCTTTCTCTCACCCTTCCTGCTTTGCATCTTGTTTGTGGTAGATCCCATCCCAGTTCAGATCAGCAGAGAACACGCCAAGATGGGCTGAAATAACTGGCACTAAGTGGAGTAGAGCTTAGGTCAAACTGGAGCATTCCAAACTGGTTCTCGGCTCTGTTGTTAGTGCTTCTTGTGTGTTCTAAAGATGAAGAGGATGGCAATGAGCTCTATTTTAAGCAAATCATATGTGTACTTGAAGGTCTTGGCAGATAGTTTAGATGTCATGAGGCCATAATCAAGGCAGCTGCAGTGCAACAGGTGAGTGTAATTTTTTTATTTTTTTTACTGTAAGATGTATGCAATTAAGCCAGATTATGTCACGCCATAATATGGATGTGCAGATAACTGTATTAACACCCCCTGTGATCTAAGGAGGTTCATTCTTTCACACGGTGTCAACCTAAAATACACTTTCTGTTGAGTACCTCCATGCTAAATTTTCAACCACTGAGCAACAATACTGGAAAGTAGAGGAAGACGCTTACCCATCAATTCATTTCCTTTATTTCACAAGCTCTGAATTCAGAAATAGAACCACGACTAGTAGATCTGATACTGTAGAGTAAGTAAAAATGTATGTGATTACAAAGGAAAAACTTTGTACAAAAAACTTTAAAAATCCGACGGCAAATTGGATTATCTGTAAGTACCAAAAGACTCATGCAGAAGGAGAGCGCTACTGCCTAGGTGGAGAAATCCCTGCAGGGGTAGCAATGGCATTGCTATGTATAAATTATGGCTCTGTCTAAAATGGAAACAACAAAGACACCAACTTGGAATGTACAGAGGCTACAGACGGGTGCTACAGAGACCATTTGTCATTGCGTGTCTTGATGATTTTCTGTGCCTGAGAGAAGTGCTTGTTGGGTTTATAATAAATTAAAGGTAAAAACAGAAGCTGCCTATACTACTCTACTGCATACTTTCAAGATGGCCATTTTCTTCCTCCATAAGTAGTTCAGTGGCATTTGTCAAATATAGACATTAATCTTGGCATTATGTCTAGTCAGTTGTTGGCAACGTGTTCTAAAGGGGCTCACTCACAGTATGTAACTTGCATAAATAACTCAGTAACATGCATTAACTACTCTAATACAGCTAACAGGGGGGAAAAGGAACCATCATTCAGTTACAAGACACAGCTAAAACCTGTAGTCACTAACGGGGCAATGGAAGCACCATGCTTTAAGGTGACTATGGCATGAAAGCACAATTGTGAGGCAAGTAGTTCCAAGCAAACACACCACACTATTATCACCTCTTCCTATACAAAAAAAGAAAGACATTTCATTTTTATTTCCATTAGTACCAAATAAAACTGTGGGTTCAGTAACGTGGACACTGAAGGGAATTGACATTATTCCCATGATCCTTCATCCTTGTGTTTCTGTCCATCAGCATTTTCAGCCAAGACTGGTAATATTAGAGCGACCACCAGGAGGTGCAACGATGCGGTGTCCGGTACGGCGTGGGTTATTATCATCTATTTGAGCTCCTGTGCAAGAGGAATTCAGGAAACAAAGCTATGAAATGGGGAAAAACTAGCAGCAGTGATATTTTGCCTGATTAGTTCCAGCTACCCTTCCTTAACATCTTTAACAGCTGGTTTCTCTTGAGCCAGACCTCTGACTGAAGTGCTAAACAGACCTTCAAAGCATATTTGTGTGCCTAGCCCCAATTATCTTCAATTAGGAGTATAGTCTTAAATGTTTGGGACTGGACTAATGCTTTTCCTGCAAGGGGAATTGCCTTCCACTGACTTGAAGAAGAAGCCATGCAGAGATGGCAGCCTCCAGAGGGTATTTATTCCCTTTGTGCTATCAGACCCTGAGAGAACGCATTACCGTAAGTAAAAGAAAAATTTAACGTACATATGTGCAGAGGGGATTTTTCAAATCCGCCTCACTGATTTAGAAATATCTGTCCCCGTTGAGTCCCTGAGTTAACAATACAGTAAATCTTAATTTAGGGGTCATAAATCTAGGTGAAAAGGGAGCATTGATCTGGTGTAAACTCATATCCACTTCACACAGTATTTCAAAATTTTGAAAGGTTAAGTTTGCGGCAGCAAATTTTATACTAGGTTAAACGTCTGATCACACTCATCAACTATGACGTATCTTCCCAAAGGCAACATAAGACTATCATAAAAGCTTAAGATTGTTATAAATGCTATCATATTCTCCGGTTCTGTTTAATTCCATAAGAATGCAGTTGTGTGCATTTGCCTGATTCCTATCAAATTCATACATCAGCTGTCTTGATAATACACAGATCTAGGAGTGGATTGGGAAAGCACAGACTTAGAGGCACATGAAAATTACATTCATCATTTATTATTGTTAGAGATAAAATTTGTAAGTAGTTTTGCTTTATATGCTTTTTCATATTTTGTATATGCTCACACTGGCCCCAAAGTGGATGGGCAAAAATATATCTCAGCTTATCAGACGGGTATTTAAAATATTTGCTTTCCTTGGGTTTTCTCTAGATGTTTAATTTAGTTTCTTAAGGCAGGATCTGCCAGGGACAAAAACTGGACCATTGGCTCCTGTACAGGAGAAGAGCCAGTGACTTTCATTACAAAACTGTAAGGAGACACTTGTTTGCCCACTGTGCTATTGATTTTTGGAGGGTAAGATATGACGGACTAATAGTTAACTTCTGATGACAAGAGTTATTCCCAGTGACCCTCACAGGATGATTTTCCAGTCTAGTTCTTATGTAACATGGAAAAAAATTCAGGCAACAAGAGCATGAGGACAAGAATCTGTACATTAATAGAATCCGCACGTGGCTTGCCAGCCATGCACAAGGAAAGCTGAGGTTCCCATGTCTTGAAGTTTCTTGTGATGCACCAAGAAATGTGAGATGTGTGAGTCATGAGTTATGCAAGGCACCCGTCCCGTCAGCCACACAGATCACCAAAGGGCCTCAGCTACATCAACTGGAGACCTCAGATAACTGTAACATGCAGGGTAAGTAATACTAAAAATGGTGCACGCAGAGCATTTTAGATTGCAGATCTTCTGAATATTTAGTAATTTATAAAATATTCATGGAGAGAGAGTGTATAAGAATATAGATACGAGTATATGTATTTCTTTCATATTTGATAAAAATAGTAGTTAATTCTTTATAACTGAAATTTACCATAAATCTTTTGTGAGCACCAGTCATAATCCATACTCCAGGCTTTCAAGACATTTCTACTGAGTCAGGCCAACCTACCTGATAAGCTAAAATTGGACTGATGGAGGTTTCTGATTGGTGGGGGCTGGTTTTTGGCAGGGGAGGATTTAGTTGAGGGTGCAGGAGTTGCATATTTTGGCGTAGCTGGGATTTCATACACAGGCCCATCGTACATTCCTCTGGAGACTCCTTGCAGTCCTCCCACCTAGGTCGAGAGAACAAAAACCCAGTTGCTGAATGCTCTGTTAATGCTCCCTAATGTTACTCCTATCTATACACCAAGATACTGAGTATAGAGATATATTCTGCACTAGCTGAAGTACGAACACATGTATTCTCATCAAAGCTAGTGTCTGCTTTATATGTAAGCGAAATTGTAAAGCCTCCTCCCCCATTTATAAATATAGATGCATTTTATATTGTTTATATGACCACATGAGGAATCCTGGTTTTAGCACTGTTCATAAAAATGATTGATCTAACGAGGCGCCCCGTGGTGTGGCTGCTGGAGCCAGAGCAGGAGGCTGGAATTTGTGTGCTCTGCACTCCGATACCGCAGGGCTAACTTCGCCCTTTTACCAGGCAAAAGGCATTGGAAACACGGGAAGGTTATACTTCACCAGAAGAAGAAGCAGGAAAGCATCTCTAAAAATTAGCTCTAGTGACACCCATAGAAAAAATGAAAGAAGACAACACAAGCAATATTTTTTTTTTAAAAAAAAGTTCCATTTTCTGCATGAATCTGAAGAGGTTTAACTGTATAATCCAAAGCTCATTTTTTAAAAAAAGATTTAACAAGCTAAGGCTTACAAGGATATTATTTCAAAATCATTTCTCCTACATGTTAACAGGGAAATTTAAAATACTGTGTAGGAAGGACACTCTATTCACAGGGGTTTGATCCAACTTTTATAGACATCAACGCATTTTCCTTGATTCCCGTGAGTAGGTCGTCAGGCTCAGAAGAGATATCCCAGGCAGGGATGAACCAAAGCTAATGCCCACATGGAGGCAGCTGCGGATCGCAGCAGTGAATCTAATCCACCAGGGACCCATGAAGGCATAAGTTTATCCTGCTGTCCTGATCCCAGGAGTTTTCCTGTGCCAGTTACGGTGTTGCAGATCCTCATTCAATACACCTTTCTTGTGTAATGACATTCACATGAGATACGGTCACTGACAGGACCATCATTGGGTTTTTAAAATATTTTCAGTCAATAAAATTTGACAGTGGAGAAACACAGACATGAAAATGATCTCATTTTCTCCAGGAAGGCAGCAGAGGGAGCTCCAAGAGCAAAAACGTTAGTACCTTCCTACATACTTTTGCAGATCTTTTCCTAAGTATCTAAAATCAAAGGTCTCTCCCAAAATCCAGGCCTGCTTTCAAGACACAAGTTATTTGGCCTAGGCGTTTTTGTAGACTCCTAGCACAAAACACAAGTTTCTTGATATTTGGTTTTAAAGTGTCATCTTCACCATTTAAATATCATTGTCACTCTAATTTATAAACACTTGCATGTCCTGAACCCTTGAGAGGCAGGTGTGAAGACAAGGCCCATATGTTGAAGAGCCTGTTGTCTAAGTGAAAATGGAAAAAACGTAATGTGTTTATTATTTTTTACAGTGCCTTTTCTCCTTAGAAGAGCAAACATTTTATATCTCACAATTTGACAGAATTTGTATAAAACATGATGAACATAACAGCTATCAACCTGTTTGTAGACCTAATTTCAGCTGCTGTCCTTATAGGCAATTATACATGTCTTGTTGAGAAAAATATATTTCTTTAGTCAATCTGTCCTTGCTACATAGCTTCACATACTAACTTTCTTGCCTAGTATCAAAGAGAAATTCCCAGACAAGACCAAACTAGTGCCAAGGCAAGTGGTTTTCAATAGAGGAGCACTGATATAATTCAAAAACAGAGTTGATCCAGTCTCAATCTTGGTCATTTCCCAAGCTACCAACACAAAAGGAAAGTTTTTCTGAGCTCTGAATTTTGCATGCTGCAATAGCAATGCACACTACAACCTGTCAAAACTAGCACGATGCCAAATGTAATGATATCTCTGACTTACTGCATGCTTTTTCTTCTCTCTACAATGCGGTTATTCAGTGTACAAAGTCTAGTAATAACTTAAACGTTGTTTTTCCTCTGGTTAAACCTCCCCCTAAAGAGGCTTTATCTTTTTGCTAATTTGTAGTTAAAAGTAAATTTTACCACTTTTCCATCTCCCTTCAAAAGACTGCACAGCTGGACGTAAGGACAGATTCCCGGTTGGCAACTATCTGTCCCACCCCACTGAAGCTCCCAAGGTGATTACATTAATTCACACTTCCAGAGATACAACAAGCCTGTGGCCTTTTGGTGGCGTATTGATGCCACATACAGTCCATCTGATACGCACTCACGTTAGTACCATAATAATGAAAACATTTGCTAATGTAGTTCCAAGATAGTATGGTCAAATTATATCTGTCTCTACCTTATTCCTGATTTTGATGCGCTGGTAAAGATATTCAGGGAAAGGTTTGCGAGGGATGAAGCGGCCCATTCCCTTATTTACGTGCAGATTTCCATCTTCAAATACAATCTTTCCTTGGCTTATGACCACTAGTGGGGCACCATGGCACTCCATTCCTTCGAAGATGTTGTACTCAACAGCCTGAGGATCAACCAACACACACACACACTGCAAGTTCAGTACAAAATCTCTTCCAGCTAGTAACTTATAATTTATGTTTGTGGCCATAGCTTTAGACTGCTACTATTAACAGAACTATAAAACTGTTTTATAGTTTTAAAACTACAAAAACAATGCGTTTGTTTATGCTCCTGTGGATCCACCCAAGTTGAAGGTTACATGAAGAACAGAATTCTGATACATCAAAAGTGTCAAATCATACTGATTTCCTAGGTGTGGAGGTTAGGAAAAGATCCTGTGGAACTGCAGAAGTCCCTGTTGATCCACCAAACACATACCATACAGCTTAAAGTACATGCCAATTTCTGAATATAAAAATATCTCTAGTTTGCAGAACAAGATGCTAAATGTCTTCTACCCCTACCCTACCTAATGCTTGTCCTCCAAGGCAAGTGATGGGATTGGAACAAAATTAATTTAACCTTTCAGAAGTACCAAGGACTTCAGCTGTGCAGCTGCTCATTTTCCATCAAGATTTTATCTCATTGTTTTTTTAGGACTCTCTATATTTATCCAGAACCTCTAAAGTGTGATAATCTTAACAGGAAGGAGAATTCTTACTCAGCTGCCAAATATCCAGAAGCCCAGATGTGGCCGCACCATGCGTGTGCCATGGCTGTGCCAGGTGATTTCCAAGGCACAGTCATACACGTGGCAGGGCTCACACAGCACTCTACCGTGCGGCTCAGCAGAGCATGTTTCAGACTTGCAGTCAGCACTGAGCTTTCAGGACCAGCACATACATTTCTGTTTGAAAAAGTTCAGAAAAACCCTGAAACCCTGAGTTTAAATCAGAGTGACTGTCAAAGGCAGGCATTTATTGCTTTCTAGAAAAAGTTGAGATACCCCAAGATAGAGAAATAAAAACTGAATCACCTAAACTTAATTTTGAAAGATTCATGTCTCTTTAATATAAACCACGTTATTCAATCTACAGTGAATTTTTTTGTAAGAATTCCCCAATGTAAAAGACCAAAGCACTGAACTATGATATAACAACTCTGAGATAGATAACACAAAAGATAAACACATGAGTCCTGTTGCAGTCAAAATCAAAGCAGCTGTGAGTCACTGGTACCCTGTGCTAAGGGCAGAGAAACATATTTCAAAGCTTTGGACTTAAATGGAAAATCCCAGCCATGAAGCTGACTAGAGCTGGGTTATCAAAATATTTAATCTTCATAGATTAGAATATTATTGATTTAATCACACAATTTATAATATGGGGTGCTTTTCAGATAAGTGAAAGAAGAGTGAGTTGGCTTCAAATTTATATGCACAGCTTTATTAACCCCAGCTTCAGACCTGCTAATTCACACCTGTTACAGATCTGGCACAAGCATACAGAAAATAGTGCAATGGTATATGCAGACAGAAAGGAAATCCTTCCTCAACCCAGTGTCACCAATGCAAAATTTCATTGCTTTCATCTTCGGAAGAATATTTTCACTTTTCAGAACAGGAGTACGGAGTTACCTTGCTCCTCTATATTCAGGCATTTGGACTTACTAGATCAGCATTTCAAAAGCAGCGGTGGCATTTCTTTTTTGTTACTGGTTTTCTATTTCTTCTTACCGATTTATGGCTTTTAGCTGTTATAGTCTTCACCTTATCAGGGTCCCAGATAACAACATCAGCATCCGATCCCACAGCAATCCGGCCTTTTCTTGGATACAGATTAAAGATTTTGGCAGCATTGGTGCTGGTGACAGCTACAAACTGGCTCTCATCCATCTTACCTGTGGCCTAAAAAAAAATAGCAAAATATGCTTTTAAAATGGAGATGAACTATTCAAAGTGCTGAAAGGTCGGGGAAATATGGGAACGCATTTAGTGCATATATACGGTGATGTCACCTGAAACAAATGCAGGAGTTTATACAAGGCATGTTACTTGGGAGTTTCAAATAAGTGAATGAGTTCTTTCAAACATCACAGAGAACAGATAATAAAACCTTAATCCAGGTAACACCATCAAGTTCCTCAGTTATCTAGGGTGCCTTTACCACACACATTGGTTGGCGCATAAGAGCACTTTGTTGCCAGTCTAAAATATGTTCAGACTCTTTTAGAAACATTTCTTGGAAATTAAGTTTTTTCTACTATTAGCTTTACTAAATCCATAAGTCTAAGCAATGGAACTCCAACTATAAAGCCCTTGCCTAAAAAAATGTCACCACCAATTGAACTTTTTAAGCAGTCTGTGATGGCTTAATAACAGCTGAACACAGCAGCATGTTGATTTTTCAGGGGTCTTCCCTGGTAACAAATGAGAGTAGTATTCCAAGGGAGAATGTGAGAGCCAAGCTTTTCAGTGTTAAATAAACATCTATTTCCTGCCTGACAAAACACAAGATGGCCAAAATACGTATTTCTCAATGGTACAAAACTGAATATTACCACCATAAATCCCAATTTGCATCCTTTGCTATATTTTTTCCCCTTTTGGGGAGTAAACAAAAGAAAATATCCCTAGCCGTTTAGATTTTGCTTGCTTTTTTGCTTCACATAGCAGATATGTGAAGCTGCTTCTGTGCTTGGAAGCTCTATAGTGGTCCCTGAAGAAAGAGGTTATTAAACAGTCTGGGAGAGATGCTCACAAGAGCATTGTAAATACTACCACTTTCCAGTTTGCCATATGCATTCCAGTGCAATGCAATGTAATGAGTGTGTGTGTGTGTGTGAGAGAGAGAGAGAGAGAAACTGCGTGTGTATGACAAGACAGACAAGGGAAGGAGGATATCACTACATATTAGGATCCATGGAACCATCAAAAAATTGCTAACTTATACCAGCATCCTACAGCAAAATACATCATTATGATTTAGATGCAGCATTCTCCTTCAAAGCCTTTTATAGTCTCGCCTCAGGCTCAGTTGCCATCCATTTGCAATTCCTCAAAAACAATGCGACACTTCCCAAATTCAAACAATCCATTTGTCAGATTTATATCGGGTCCCCTTCAAAATCATTAAACTGCTTCAGATCCTATGTTTACGAGAAGTGTGCATTCCGACACAACTGCAAAATTACCGTGGTGCAGTCTGTGAAGCCTCAGCTCTAATAAAGACTAATAAACGTTACGGTGTTGTACTGTCAAAAGTGAAACATAGCCCAGAGTTTATAAAACTAGGGACGATTCCTGAAATAAACAATTCACCTTATAGTAGCTCTCCCTCTGGGATTTCTCAGAAATATATTAGAAAGTCACTAATGGCCAAGAGTCTCTTAGTTTTCAGTACTCAGCAAACAGTCAATATTTTTTTAATCCATAAAAGCAAGTAATTACTTACTACAGCCTTGTCCCAGACAACAGTCATTCTTTCCTCAATTCCATTGACCCCTTCAGGAATCATAGTGAAGTTGTCCTTTCCAATGGCTTTCTGGGCAGTGCTGTACGGGCAATGTCCACTTCCTGTCACCTGCAGGTCCCCACTGTGGAGTTAACACATAGAAGATTTAGATCACGTCACCAGCGCTACCTTGGTCACACACTAGTTGCAAATGGTCAAGTCTCCACGTTAGTGATATAGGCTCTAGACCATTTCAACAGCCTTTAATGTTGACTACAGATTGCTGAAGATCAACAATGATATCGGACATCTCCACTTTCCTCAGGAACACCCTAAATTCCCAGATTATAGTCCCCTTGGATTTAAGATTGCTTATCTACAGAGATCAGGAACAAACCCAGTCACCAGGACAAAAGATTATTATTGGATTAAGAAAATGGTCAAAAGCTTGTATGAAATACTTGCCAATTTCAAGATAAATTCAAAACGTTGAAAAAATGGCAAATTTTGCAATGCAAAGTAATGAGCATCAAGCTTGCTTCCCTGCATTTCTTCCCTGCACATATATTTTCCTTGCAAGTCTCACAAGAATATTCAATATATCCCTTTGCAGTAGATTAAAGCTTAACCTTCTGAAACAAAACCATATACTGCAGAAAAATAAAAGGAGGAGTATTTTTACCAAATAGTCTTCTAATCAAACAAAGAAAGGGAAAGTGCAAATGATCCAAGTCAAATATATGCTCTGGACTTATCTAACTTAATGGTCTCACACAGAAAAAGGCAGGGAGTAAAAGAAAAAAAGCACCTAGGTACTTCTCCTGAGTACTTCTCCTATTTAGGCATCCTCCACTGTCACATGGGGGACAAGATCAGAAGAACTGAAAAGCTGAGAGGCAAGAAGGGATCACCAAGGAACACATTTCAAAGAGTGCGTGGTGGGAATTAACAGCTGACCCATGCATATTCTTACACATCATTTCAACACCTCATGATCTTACTCTTCTCTGCAAACCAGGCTTCCAAGGCAAATTATGTCTGACACAAAGCACCAAGAGCTCACATTTCTAGTTAAGAGATGGCAAGAGTAGCACAGCAGTACACCACGGAAGACAGAAGCCACCTGAAGTGCATGGCCCAGCCCAGGAAACAAGGATGCAAACCCCACGAGGCAAATCCAAACTGCAAAACCCATGAGATATCCTGGATTTTCATACATTCAGCTTTTTAGTGAAAAATCAACATTTTATGTGGAAAATAGACAAACAAGTATGCTCACTTGCACACCAGTAATGTTGTGAGGACTCTTTATTTTTTAAAAAAATATTGGTCTCCTGATAACCAGTGCAACTGAAAAGTGAAATATTATCTTTATTATCACCCTTGCATAAAATTCTCCATAAATGCATTGCAGAGTGATAATATATTCTGTTCTTCTTTTAGTTTCATATGTATATTTAAAGCATTAAAACGAGAAGCAGGCTAAGCTGCTGTCATTTAAGATCTAGGGATTTAAGCCACCAGGAAAAAAGAGCCATTTCTGGATACTTGATGGATGATGAAAATATCTATGACCCCTCAGTTTGTCCTTCTGATGTTAGTGTTAAAAATGTTATTATTTGTATTCCAGTTCTAAAAACGTTATTGCTATTTTAACTGATCTCTTTTGACTCAGATAATATTATTTGGAACCCTTTTTTCAAAATCTTACAGCTGTTCTTCTAGAGTAAAAAGCCATACATTCCCATGTTCTGGATAAGAGCCTTACCCTCACATAATGAACATCCTTCTCTACAGTGTTGATGGAGCTAGGTCTTACCAGAAAATACATTTCTATTCCTTGATTTTATTTTAAGGAATAGAAAATTCACCTACAGTAGATCATTTCTGCCACCAGCCCTTCACAACAGAAAAAATTCCTGCACATTCTACCCAGAAATGCATGTGATTCAGAGCTAGATTACCAGAAACTGCCACTGCCTGCCATACAGCCTGCTCAGTTTCTCATGGAAAACTCAAAGGAAGATGTTTTCTGAAGACCAGTTGGTCACTTTTAGGGTTAAAAATGTGCTACTTGGTCTAGAGCAGAGGAGTCCCTGGAAAGAGGAGGCAGTAGGTGAGACAAGTGTCCCCATCTGGTGTTAAGTAGCAGTTTGAGTGGTAAGCTGAGTGCCTCACTTCAGTGCAAGCAATCAGTCCTAGTGGAACTTGAAATGTTCCTTATCACTTGAAAGCAGCTGGTCTTCCACTTCAGCTAGAGAACAATCACAAATGGTTAAAAGCAGAAAGCACTTTCAGAAATGGATTTGCAGTTCCAGGATGATGGCAAGGTGTTGCACATCTTCTCTTCTGTATTAGGAAGATACTTGTCACTCTGCTGTCCAGTCTTTTCATCCCTCTACTGATGACTCTCTCACTGCCAATCTGAAGATAGTCAGCACAGTTTTATCCCTATCATGTCAAGTGATGGCCTCAGATTGCCAGCCTGTCTCCACCTGGTTCCCTAACAATCTCTTCTGCAGTCCATTCTGGCCTCTTTCCCATGCTTGATGTGCCTTCTCTATACGTACCATGTATCTTTGCTGACTTCCTGCTTGAGGAGTCTGATAACTATAAAAACACACAGAAAGCTAGGTGAGGTAAGCTAATATAGTTTTGGCACATCCTGGATGAAGGCAAGCTACCAAGAAGTCACTGGTTTTCAGTAGGCACAAGTTAATACCGCTAAACCTTATTGCAAACCCCTACAGCTTAGTTTGGAAAAGCCTAATTTTCAGAAGTGCTCACAGCTTACAGCCCCACAACAGCTTTCACAAAAATGGCCTCAGGAATGGTTTCTCAGTTCCAGAAACCTCTGCAATGGGACAAACTTCATTTCAGATGTTGTGTTTGCTAGATATGACCAGGGACCTCAAATTGAGTCTGCCCTCACACACAGGGCTCTACCCACCAGGCTGTTACTTACTCTGGAGTGAGTAAGTGCAATGCAAATATATATTAACCGTTTGGCTGGAGAAACTGGAGAAGTAGGGAGAAAGCCTGCTCCAAGTCCTGTGCTAAAGATTGCTATCTCGTTGTACAGATAGTAGTCACTCGAAAAGCAGAGAGAAAAAGAAATCATCCTGGAGTAATCCACAGTTGATCTTCAGCATGCTAACCAGGAATGTGGAAGGTCTAGGCCTCCTCACCTGAGGAACGGACTAACCACAGGGCCGTAACTAGCTTTGGTTTTCTACCATCGCCTCTCTGTCATTTCCTGTGTAAGATACCAAAGGAAATTACTGTTTTAAAGAAAATTCTGAGCTGATCCCTAGGTACTTCAAACCAGGTGGCTTTTGCATTTGCCTGAACATCAGCCAGTAAAGAAAGGAAGGCCTTACCATGCTAAGAGAGAATTTAAGTGATCTGGAGTGGTAGGATCAGGGCTCAGAGGTGGTGAAGTCACAAAAGCTGCAGCTTTGGCCCAGTTTTTGCTCCAGTAATGTGTCCCATCTGTCCCCAAGCTGGCAGTAATTGGTTCTCCAAAAACAAGGGGACCTTGGGGAAAGCAAGGATATGAACTGATTAGAATCCACTCTCTTTTCAACACATTATTCTGCTTACAGCATGCAGCTATGTATAATTTATGCATTGCTACATGGTCAGCACAGCTCCCAGAAAATTAAACAGCCCTGGCTTTGTCTGCAAGATAAAAAATTAATCAGGAGGCTTTCTGAGCTGTACATGCTTTTGATCAGGATATTTACAAAGTTCTCTTTCTAATCCAGAAGGAAACAGTTCAGACCTGGTTATAATTTGTACTGTTTTAATCACAGCCATGTTCTGGCTATTGCTCTGCTTCAGCATGAATTGATACAGAGGAGAGCTCCAGCTGACACATCTTCTTACCGCTGTCAGGTTGAGCGTAGCAGCAGATAGGAGCACAAGGTCTCCAACACCATGCTTCAAGTCTCTAAGGACACAAAAATCAAGAAGAGAATTTTCTCTCTGGCTTTTCCACATGGCTCAGAAATGACCCCCAGAGCATTTGTCACTGGGGACGGTGTGCTCTGTAACACTGGCCAGCAGAACAGTTCTGACTCCTCTCTATGCAGCTTTCACTCTCAAATGAAACACAAGGAAAATTAAATTTGAGAAAAATATGAAAAATGTATGAATCAGCTCTTTTTTGGCTTAGCTCTGGCCTTCACCATCTTCTTAAACAGGGCCAGTTAGAAGAAGAGCAAAGGCATTGTGGAAATGGCCAGTGGGAAAAAAAATGAACCAGAAAAAGAGAAAGTGAAAGAAAGAAAGCAAGAAGAGTGAGAAAGAAAAAAACAATGACAAATCAGAAGAGAAGAACAGAGTTGTGGAGTAAAATTTCCAGTAAAGTACAGTATGAGGCAGAAAGTTAGGACTGGAAAGGAAAGATTGGTTATGGAAGAGCACTTCCTACCAGACCCTGAGCTCGTGCTGTGTTTCATCCCACTCTCTGCAAGGTATGGACCTCCAAAAAGCTGCGTCTACCCATACATCTGTGAGGCAGCACCTCTGGTGCAGTTTCTACAATATATCTGTGCCTGCAAGCAAAGTGGCCTTTAAAAATTGCTGCCTCCAGGCTCATTTCCTTTTGGGTTACTTTTAACCTGGACCATTTCGCAGACCCAGAGCACAGTGTGGACCCACAGACGCCACCAGTGGCACATCTGATGGGATCAGCCTCTAGCAGTAAGGCACCAGAAACCTCTAACATCAGCTTCACTGACCAAGACATTGTAAGATGGAAACAACCCTTCAGAGGAACAACCCTCCCATGAGCAGAGAGGTAATAATCTAAGTTACAGGTGAAAGGAAACAGGAGAAAGAAGAGTTACAACCCAGTCTTCAAAAGGTGAGAGGTTGCTTATAGTCTGTGGGGTGAGTTTCTCAGCTGAACAAAGTTGAGAGGTCTCCCTTCAGTTTTCTCACTCCTAAACATTTAGTGTCTGTGCTGGAATTACCATTCTTTGGTAATCTCTCCCTATATCTGTTGGTTTGGATCAAGATGTACAGATCAGATTGCCAGCAGCAGGTTTTTTTTTCTCTGAGCTTCTATTCAGCACAAAATCCAAATCTGGGGGGAAAAGAGGTAGTATCTCACCTTTCTTTCTAGCCAGTGCAATGATGTCAGCCGCACTCTTACTCATCACTTTGGTGATGTACACTGGGCAGTTTATTCGACTAGCAATGGTGATGGCACGGAAAACTGCTTCTGCTTCAAGCTGGGGAAAAAAAAAAGGAGGAAAAAAGTTAGCTACAAAAGCAAAGAGAAGGGAAAACGAACTGGAGGGATGAGCCATATCTCTCACTGTTTAGCAGCAGTTCTCCAAGGGTTGATTCTGTTTATTCCAAAGAGACGCAGTGCTGCGAAAGAGGGAGCTAAGCCATTCTCAGGCACTTCACTTTGGGGTAATTCCACCTGCAGCCCCTCTGCTCCTGCCAAAGGACACACCAGGCCTTGCTTCCCACAGCCTGCTCTCACTGAGCACCAAACTTTGCTCCTCTGTACTCTCTAATGGGACGGAGCTCCCCGCCCCACAGGAAAGGCTACATCTAAACGGCTGCGTACCTCCCTCTCTCCTTTCTACTTCAAACTTCTCCCTTTTGCCTGCCAACAAAAGGAGAAGGGAGCAAGGGAACAGTGCCCTAGCACCAACTCAGTCTCTGAGCTCTCCCTGAGAGCTTATCCTATGCAATCTTTATGTAAGGATAAGAAGAGAGTGAATGTAAAGTATTCTCAAACAGCAGCTTCAGCATTGTGGGCCAAATTTAGCCCATAATCCATAAAACCCCTTGAAATGTCCCCAGTAAGTCCCCTCTGTCAGCAAGGGTAAACGCCATCTCCTCCCAGGGAGCCATCTGGGATGTACATGCCAAGCATTTGTCTGCAGGCGGAGGAGCAGTGCTCCCAGCGGAGACTCCCCTCCTCAGCCATCAGCTTTATACCTCCCTCCCAGACAGACTCACAGTGTCAGCACTTGAATACCTAAGAGTTTGTCCTCACTGTAAATACTGGTGTGAAAATGCAGAAAATTCTCTCCAAATGTTGTGCTGGAAAGATTTTGTAATATAACCTCTTTGAAAACACATGGCTTAACCTATCACAGTTAAGTGAAATATTTTGTCTTAAAATCACAGTGCTGATTTCCAGCACTGTCACTTCAGGTTCTCCTAGGACCTATATTACAAAATTTATCCTAAATCCTCAAAGGTGCCCACAAAAGGATGAGGAAGAAAAGCAGGACCCTCATACCTCAGCACTGGGAATTAGGTAGTCAGATGTCATAGTCAGAGAGATGTAAAATTCCTTTCTAGAAACTGCAAAGGCAGATTTTCCTTAGGCCCTTGTCTTCATTAAAGGGAAAAGACTCAGTTCTTTTAGAACAACTTAGGTGGAAGTTAAATAGAAAAATGAAAAAATACATAAACTGTTCAACAGAAGAATGCAACCAATTAAGTTCATTCCTTTTGCTTTGGGGAGAGGTTATATAAAGATCTGCAAATGACAACAATCTCTTTGAGTTTAGCATCAAATCCCCAAGGCCTTGTCTCTTTAGTCTTCAAGGAAAGCAGTCACTTTCCACTACTGCCTCTGATCATGTCATTAATTCTCTGAACTATGTGTAGTAAGAGACATTTACATATCTCCACTTTTTTCTTCTTACAAAAAAAAAAAAAAAAAAAAAAAACACACACAAAAATCCCCTAAACGCTTTCCAGATGCCTGGATCTTTGCAAGAAGTAGGTTTTATTATAAAGAGAATTGCATAAATTGAACTGTCTTAAAGTATCTTTACATTCTCACATATTTGCCTTTTGACATACTGCATTTTTACTACAAACGTATCTGCAGATATAAGTGTAGATTTATATGTGGGAGTACACATATGCATGGTATAGGTGCAAATATGCATTTTGTAGAAGGATTTTTCAGCCAAAACAAACTAATGAATCAGTATCTCCGGTTATCAGTATCAAAAACAGTATCTATCTCCGAAGCCTAGCCCACAGGTTGTTACTGACCTGCCTGGTACCCCAAGTCCAACACTAGAGGTCACAATCCTGAGCAAGATCCCAACTGAAGTGGGATTAGGAAATGGAAAGAAATCTGAAATTCACACTGGTATTTGCAGTTGCAAATCAAATCACAAGGCTCACAGTCAAAAATGTTTGCACATCTGTGCTATAAAACTGAAACACTGAAGACAACCTTCTTGGGCTAGAGCAGTGCTTTCCAAAATGGGGGTCGCGGTAGGGATCCAAGATAATTGCAAAGTGCCAGAAAAACTTGACCAGAGAAATGGCGACATTTCACAACCCAGCGGGTCCACTCCTCCAGGCAAGGTGGTGAGAAGGAGCCGTGACCTGGGTGCACGGGCAGCCCTTCCTCTCCCACCCAGAAGCAATGTGATGCTGCCAGCAGCAAGGGTATTTAAGGCAAACGGGCTGAAGGGGATTCAGACTTTTTAAAGCTTTGAATAACACTGGAAGCGGCCACAGGACAAACAGATTGCCACCTTCCCCCATACGCCCGCCCGTCATCTGCACATAGCAGAAGCCAAGTTCTGATATTATGTACTTGACAAATTTTTCCATGAACTACAGAACGAGTGCAGTCCCTTACCTCCTCGGGTCTGCTCAGGGCATGTCCCTCAGGTCCTGTGATTCCCATTTCCAGGATACGTTTTTGTTCCTGAAACATAACAGACAAACGCTGTCAACTGCTACAACATGAGATGCTTCTATCCAGCATCCTCTCGCGGGTTAACAGCTGTATTTTCTGACTGCCTATTTTTCTCTGTGTAAATGCAGTCGAGTAAGCCTGCTGCTGGGGGAGGGCATGAAAACATCAGCTCTAAATACACTGCCCCCCTGTCCCCTGGCCTCTGCGCTGTACACTCAGCCCAGATTTCAAAGGAGGACTTGTCACTGCAATTTGACAGAGCATATTTGTGCCTCAGGCCACTGTGATCGCACCATCTGAAGCCTCCTCTGCCCACCAGAAATTCTTATTTGACACCAGGCCAGGGAATAGGTATCAATATTTTAAATTGTAGTTATGGATGTTTCCATACGGCAATTCTTTATTTACTCACAAAAAAGTTCTCTGTTTTCAAACTATGAAGCATTGTTACCTTCTTTAAACTTTCAGCACTGGTGGCTTTTAACAGATGGAGTTGCTGCTCTGCCGCCGTTCTGTAACACTTCTCCCCTACCAATTGAATCACTAAAATTATGTTTTCTTGAAAGCAAAAAAATGCTTTCTCCAGCCTCTGGTCACTGTGGCACTGCAACCATGTCAACAGGCCCTACTTAGAGCCAATGGGGAGTTGTCAGAAAAAAATTGTGCTGTCAAGCTTTGCATCAGTGAGAGTGATTTTTAAAAACAGTCAAGGGGCTTCAATTATCGTTTAATTTAAGGTCACACGGTGGCACTGGAATAAATTTCCTTGTCCATAGAAGATGGTAATTAACTGTTCCTGATGTGAGGCTGGATACAGGTCCACCAACAGAGCAGAGGTGCAAACACGGAGCTATTGATGTGCCTCCGCCCCTGGCCTCCCAGGCCCACAGGTCTCTAATGAGCAGAGTAGAACAAATGCAACGACTCCGCGATACAGACAAACGTCCCTTAGAGACTAGGATGAAGTTACCTAACATACTTCACTGTGTAATCTAATAAATATTTAATCTCACGTCCTTGAGTGGGAAAAATTAACGCATTACCAATGTATTTCAGCAAAACCTGGGCAACTTATTATTCACATATACTTTTGCCTTCGCTACAATCAATCAAGGGTGTAGAGGACCCTATTAATCTGTCCATGTAATCATTTTGAGTTAGAAAATCATAGTATTTCATAGGTATTATTAAAAATAGGTATTCTAAATCCATAATGCAACAGCTCTGAACAGTGGAAGTTAAAGACTTCAGATAATTAAAATGGAATCATAAGTAAACAATTAAAACTAAATAATACAAAAAATATCAAAATGGCAAAGAATGGCAAAATTTAAAATGTGGTAGATTTGCCTCTTGAAGGATGTTGTAAAATCGGATCATATGATAAAATTATTTACTGTAAGAGGATTTGATAGTGATAATAAGTGAGAAAATTTGTTCAGTAAGATCAAATTTAGATTTTCACGTTGGATAGTCCCCTGAAACATCCCTGTAGGCAACTTTCCTTTCATCATCCAAATAATCCTTCTGAATATAAGCACAAGGAAGAACTGATTTTATGAGACATGGCAGTGCTGAAGAAATATGTTGGTGTATAACATAATTCACGTTTCTTAACAACTTCCTTCCTCTTTTCTTAATCACTTTTCTTTCCTTTATGTTCATGTTCTATGGCTGTATATTAAAGCTGATCAAAGAAAAACATAGTTGGAACAGATTTCTATCAAAAATGCAACTGCAAAAGTGCTTGTTGATTTTAATGGAGAACATAGCAAAACACCATGAGTGCCATCTGATTTCTTTCTTATTGCCATTTCCGCAGTAATATTGATTTATTATGTTCATTATTATTTCTTTTTGTTCTATTTCATGTTATACTAAAACTGTAAATGATAATATTTTGGTAGTTTCAAATCACGCTGATCTTGCTGGGAAATTCCAACATTTTTCCTCTTGGATCTGAATGATGGTTTTCACCTGGTTTCAAGTGGGATGAATACAACTGCACCGTATGTGCCTGTTGATTCCTCACTAGTATCTTTTGTGCTCAATGATCAGTTTGGCCAAACATGACAGTAGGAAAGAAGACTCTCAAAGGCATTAAATTCCTACCCAATATGTAGAGGACAGAATCCCACTGAGGGAAAAATAAATAAATAAATAAATCTGTATAGCAAGAGCCTAGCTGCGCTGCCTAACCATATGAAACATTCACGTGAAATTTTGGCTCAGCCACGAGACAATGTAGCTTCCCCAGTCCAAAGAAGACAGACAACATGTTTTTATCTGCTGTAATTTCCTTGTCAGCTCTGCAACCTAGTCCTGAGCAGATAAGCCAGCAGATGAAGAGCTCAGCAGATAAAACCAGTCCACTCAGTCAGAGCTTCACAGACCTCAGAGGAGCTCTACCCTGCTGCCAGCACATGCATGAGGGATCAGAGGACTGCTCAGCTCAGTTCATCTGCAAAGCATAGGCTGGGGAACTGGTATATTTTAATAGAACATAATCAGTTTGAGTCCAATTTCCTGCTTCTGAGAGTTCTCTTCCAACAGCATGACTTACACTATAATGCACATTTTTAAGCATTTTAGAAGATCATGGTGGTTTGTATTCAAATTTCAGAGATTTCTAAGTCTCTTCTAAAAAATAAACAGGTCTGAGAGTTCTACCACCCACTCTAAACTCACTATGCTAGCTTATGCTGATAATTCCAGCGGCAACATTAGCATAAAGCTTCTCAGCTCCTTACTGTGTCCCCCAAATCTTCAAGCAAGGCTTTACAATGTTTATTCTGCTTCACTTGCCTCTGTTGGATTCAGGAGACACCTTCTTGCTTCCTCCAACCCCCTCACCTAGAACTGATCTGCTGCCAACGCAGGAGCTGCTTGGATCACTACTCCATCTCATGGGTGTTTTGCCAAAGTACGCAGCAGGAATGCTGTCCTTCCATCCCACGGTTTGTACAGGTGGTGTAGAAGACATCAGACCCAACAAAGATGCATTACTAGCAAGTTCCTTTTTCCACCACCCCTTCCTGAAGGGATTTACTCCTCCTCACTCACGTGAATCTTCTCAAAAAATGAAACAAAAACCACAGTTCACTTACCTGAGCTATCAAGTCTCCATTTTCAGCATGTACCAGGATGACAGCTCCCAGACTTTTTAGAAAGGTAAAGGCTTCATAAAGCTACAGGAAGTACAAAGAAGGAAACACTGTTGAATAAAGAAAACATGCTACTTAACACTCAGACCTCTTTGTTCATCTCAGTTTTGCTCCTTTCATGCTGGTAATCAGCTCAGTGAATAGAAAATTATCTCTGTCTTCCACTCTTTACCTCTACAGAGAGCCAGGGGATTCATTGGTAAGCATCCACTTTATTTACCACCGGACTTATACACCTTTGTATGCCAGTCAGGCACAGGATGAGATTGTGCCCTTACACACCAAGACAGCACTCAAGTGGTGTTGTGCCTCCTTGAGCTTCCCTTACTGTAGGACCAGCTTTTACACCCTCCCACACATGCCTAGGCTTACTGAGTGCCCTCTTGTCTGTAGTTTTAGCAACTGTAGTGGACACATTATTAAAGCTGTCTTGCCTGAATAAACAAGAAATAGATCTATTGAAATGCACTTATACAGAATGGGAATAATCAATAGATTGTAGACATTATTAGTACAGCTAAAACATATTTTCTGAAGTGCATGCATTTTGCACCATTTTGTTAGAGCAGAGAGTATCAAGCTTTCATCATCACCTTGCTTCTCCAACTAAACTTTCAACATTTTTTTCTAGAGCATCCTCTGTCTGTTGCTTTCTAACATTCAAAACCCATCCGTACAAAAGGAAAATAGCTGATTCTTTTGCTTTAAGGAAAATTTCTGAACTATTGAAATTCTAGTTCCCTTTCCAAAAGGTATTCAACTAAGATATTCCTTGCTCAGCTCAGATTTCAATAACATGGAAGCCCAGTTTTCAAACACAGATTAAATACTGAAGACATGTCACCATCAGTGCCCGCTTCCGCACTAGGGCACTTCAGCTAGGTTTAAATGGTTAGGAATACATAGATTGACATGTACATTTAAAATGTTAATGAGCATTAGTCTAGCTGAGCATATAACATTTCTGATGGATGTTTCCCCTGCTAATCTCATCAGGAAGTTGAATTTGGCATGCACTGCCTCTCAGACAATATTTAAATATTATTATGTCTAAAATTCCAATTAAAACCACATACACTAGAGGTGTAACAGTTATTTAAGAGACAGACATACAGCTCTAGGATAAGCAAGAATGAAACATTTTCTCAACCAAATAAGCAAACATTATTATTACTAACAGATGCTGTTGCCCGTTTACAGTGACGTGATACTTGTGAATGGGAAAGCTGGAGAGTCTGGAATCTGGAATGAGGGCTACACAAACAAGCTCATTGTTAGCTCCAACCCAAACAAGAAAAGGCAGCCTCCCCCGAGAACAACACACTTTTGCTGTCTGCAGCAGCAGAGAAACTTCTGAAATCTCAACACTCTCACTGCCTAGAGTGCTTCATCTATTTTTCCCTCTCTGACCTAGAATATTGCAAAGCTAAAGCAAATTAAAGTCCTGGGCAAAATCCTGAGTGGTGCTGAGTGGTTGCAGCGTTGGGAGACACTAGATAAACTTTGCAGAAGTTGAATGTCATACACTCAAAGGAACACTGGCAGTTTAGCCCTGGTCAGAACTGACCCTCCAGAGAAATTCCTCAGTTGTACATTTCCCCCAATTCTACTTCAAGCAATGGGAATATTTTCCTGGTGTTCAACCTTAAGAAGTCCTAAGATGTTGGGAGGGGGATCATGGAAGAAAGGACAAATCACAGCCATAAAAAGATTCAGAGCAATACCTGGCTGTCGGACATTTGGTAAAGATCTTTGTAGGCCATGTAGACTTGGAAAGAGTTCACACCTGTTTCAAGACAAAATATAAAGGTGTTGCCATGTTAAGTGGATTCTTACATCTTATATAAACAAATTCAGGTTTCCAGAAAAATATGTCAAAAGAATATGAACCCATAGCTGTATTATAGTTATTATGACTAGAAGCCTGGTTGACCTCTTCTCTTTGGACTCCTGTGGATTGCCTGCTCTCAGCCCTGGAGCAACCCAGCTCAACTGCACATAGGATTGCTTGTGGCAAAATCGCAGTAAAATACGAGTGGCTAAAATAAGCACGACCTAATCATGTAAAGTTTAAGATTTTTGTGAATCACTAGTCTAGAAAGAAATTTTTAGTTTTCTTTAGCGAATCTGTAAATCATTTCAGTTTAACTTGAAATTGTGTTTTTCAGTATATAAGCTGTTTAGCCAAGATGCTTTTAGTTAAATTTCCCCAAAGTGCTGAGAAGCTGTAGGAACTGTTTATCTGAATTTGCAGATGGACTTGCTTCTTCTTGACCCTGCTGCTCAAAGTGCCCAGCTTAGTCAAAGATGAACACTGGAAATGAATGAAATCAATCAATCAGAGTTTGAAATCAGCTACAAGTGAGGTTAGCCACATCTTTTCTTCCATCTTCCAAAGATGAAGGGATTCATGTTGGCAATAATACAGAACTCTGAAAGACGACAGCTCCAAATTTTAGAAATCAGTAAGAAATGCTAGTGTTGAGTGGGTGGCCAAAAACCAACTGTATTTGAATCACTAAATGTTTTTCTATTTATTTCAAAAATTTGCCCAGAGAGATTACACAGCTTCATAGTCTAAGCGAATGGGAATTCCAAACACATCTTATGTTGATATCTTCTGTGTATATGAAATCATACTATTTGATAAACTTGCCTCTTTAGTCTACTGACAGCCTCCTCAATTCGGTATAGGGACTGATCTCAGAGCTTTCTAGCTTAAAAGAAAGTACTTTCTAAGCCATCTCAGCCATATATGCTGTGTTTCAAAATAGCCATTATGAAAACTGTGCTTCCTGGGGCAGAAGGAAAAATAAGCCTTCATGTTATTCATGCAGGCTACATTAAAGAAATAAGGTTGCTTGATGAAGATGTAATGTTCTCATGAGTCTAGACGTGTGCAGATAGACCTTCAGGCAGAGGGCTTAGTTGCTCATGCTCAGGCAGAGAGTTTGCTTATTCACAATTTCAAGCCTAAAACATTCAAGGATACACTTTTCATGCAGGATAAAACCCGGAAACAATCTGTGTTATTGTATCTTCCTGTTAAGCCAAGGCAGCTGAGGAAGAAACACAGAGCAAGAGCTAGCCTTCCCTTCTGATGTTCATGCAGAGTAAATCGAGTGCAAGCTGCTGGACCCCATCAGCCCTGCCAGTCTTTAGCAGACATCCATGTCCCAAATGTCACCAGGCAACACAAGCACTGGGGCTGCCAGATCCCCCCAGAATGAGACTTTTAGATTTCAGAAGGAATAACATTTTTTCCTATTTCTCATATTCCCTAGAACCACACCTGAGTTTTGCTAACTGTGATCACTCAGCCTACTCCTCATTACACAGTTTCAATGTGCTCCATATGTTCCTGCTCTGAAATCTTTAAGCCTGATTGCACTTTCACTGGGGCCAATATTTATAGCCTCCCTCTGACCAATTGCCACCACCTTAATGATGTTTAGCACACATGTCCAACCTGTCTTTGAGGAAAGCTCTGGTTTCTTTTCACAAACCCACACCTGGACCTCAGAGCCACCTTTTTGCATGTTTGGCTATGTATGCATGAGGCAATGGGAGAGGCATATCCGGGCTAGTTCAAGGTATGCAAACTAGCCCCTGTGATGGCAAGCAGTTAGACCATCTCGTATACATCTCTTTATAAGCAAAGAGCAAGCTTACACATAGCTCTCCCTTATCCACAGAGATCTAGCCAAAGGTAATTAATTTAATCACAGTCCCATAGGAAACACAGCATTTTTCTCTGGGCACTGTGGTTGGAAGACACCTCTATTCAAGGAATATACATTCTCTCACCTTTTCTTTTTTACCTTTGTATCTTATTAGGCCCTTTTCTGACCATGATGAAAGGAGTATGAGTTTTCTCCCACTTAAGTGAATGTTCTCCCTGAAGTCAGTGAGAGTAGAAGTGATCACAGATGGGATCCCATCGCAGGATTTTGAACTGCCTCTTTATTTACAGTTTCTACAGCGCAGAAGCAGACTACTATAATCTAAAGTGAACCTGTGATCCTGGCTCCTGGCCATCAGATACACAGAAAGCAGAAGGGCATCTCACAGGCTGTCTTTGCAGCTAGCAGGAGAAACAGTTTAAATTGTTCTATCTTGCAAATAGAGTCCTTTTATAAGATACCAAAATAAAATAAAATCAGTACACATACATAGATATCCAAGATCAGATTCTCTGCCTAATGCTTATGTCTAATCCCTCAGTATAGTCACTGGAAGGAAATATGTGGAATTAGAGAAGATCCAGTCCATTGATTTAACTTAACGCTTAATATTTGTTTCATACTACATCCGTTCTAATGTCATAGGTGGGTACTGGTTCTCAGCACCAAGAGCACTCAGCAGAATCCTCTCCAAATTTCAGGCACGGCTACAAGTTTTTTTGAACAGTGATGAATCACAGTAGTTACAGGAACCAGTGAGCTTTCTGCATCAGTAGAGTTCAAGGCTTTTGCTCTTTTACATGTGTGTGAGAGTCACAGTCACAGACAGACTGCTGAAAATTTACAAGCCTGAATCTTCTATGATCAACATTTGGTTCTACAAAATCTCCAAGACCTTCTAAAGCCTTTCTCCTTAAATCAGCTTTGTATTGATTTAAAAATGATTAATTGTTCAATTATAACTCATGACAAGGGCATCTCAGCAGCAGCTCGGTAAGCTCTCCTGTGATTCATACTGAGACAGTACTAGGCACACCAGTGCTAGCATTGAGATGTGATTCACTCAGCCACGTATTTGGCTAAATAACTCACTAGACAGTCAGCAGAAAACAAATGCAATCCAGATTCTTAGCTGAAAAAACAGCATCTCTCCACCGACATCAAGACCAACAACCTGGCCCAAATGTTTCCCATTATCGACAGATATTATCCATTAATTTGAAAGCTCCTGCCCTTTTGAAATATTTCCTATTGTGTTTGTGCTTTCTTACCCTCCCTTACTTTGTGTTTCCTGACACATGAGAGTAATTTACATTGACTGGTTGGAGATATACTGCAGCCTCCATGAGAACAAAGGTGACCTCCTAATGCTATTCCCATCAAAGAGCCACTGAGAACCCCATCACACGTCCTTGGTCAGGAACCAAAGAACAGATCGCTGCTTCCCCTGAAGAGCGAAAGGCAGCTCAGATTTCTGTTGAAAACTCACATTTCAATAGCTGGAGAATAGATATTAACCCAACTGTCCACACCAGGATTTTAACGTAAGCCCTCAGGCACATTTGGGAGTGCTGAGCCATCTGTGATCTCTGACTCTACAAAATAACAGCTAACCTTTGAAATAAGCCACATATACTTCCCTGATAGCCCATTCAGGTAATTTACAATGGTGTTATCAAAGCTGATAACAGGAGAATGGCACAAAATTTTGCACCATCAATGTTGGCAGATGTCATCACCATGAAAAAAATCACCGATATTATAAAGATCTATGTAAGACAAAATTTGTTTGTCCAAATTATACATAATCTTGCTGATTGAAGTGTTTTGTTGCCTAAAATCTGATTATATAGTAAATGTACTGTTACCATGCTGCAATACAGGATGAATTCTTACATGTGACTGCGCTTCTGTAGTATCTCAGTGAACAACTGCACACTCAAAAGATCAGTTTTTACTTTGTTCTTCTACCTTGGCAGTACATTTTTATATAAAGAGAATTTTAAAATCTAATCCATTACTAGCCCTACACTTTGCAAAGGATGCTGCTTAAACCTAACTTAGACTTCCCAACACAAGGGTCATTCTGATTTACCAATGGTACAGTCTCATTTCCTAATTAATACACATAAATTTTCGAAGAACTTTTGAAGCAAAAAATATTTGAAAAGATATGTCTCTAGGCAGAAAATTCACATTAGCTGGCAGAATTTTAAGGAATTAGATCAAAATTATTATTTTCTGAAGGCTAGATTCAGCTGCCCACACATAAGCATCTGGTGCTACTGCTATATAATAGACATTTACACTGAGCTGGCAGGTGTGGGACAGGATTTCTGGAAGTTTTTATCTACGCTATTCTGGAGCAGTAGGTGGAGTCCAGATAGGATAACTTACAGCATCTCATGTGACAGTAGTTAATTGAACTGAATCAAGCCCATAAGTGTCATAAATAGATTCCTAAATAAGTGACCTGGTTTCTGTAAGACTTGACACAAAGTATTTTTAGTAACTTCTTGGAAAAGCCACAGGAGAACAAGCACTTGAGAAAATCAGGACATTTTTTCAGTATTAGGAACCTAACTTTAGACTGTCCTTAAAAAAAAAAAAAAAAAAAAAAACTTGAACCCATTTTCAAAATATAAACATGTTTTACAATAATTTCTAGTCTAAGCATATAAAGTACCCTCAGCCATTGCTAATAAATGAGCAACAGCCTGTGATGTTAGCTTTTCAGACGTGGTAATCCGGCCCTTGATATGTGGCCTTAGCTCGAGGCAGCTAAAGGGGCAGATTCCAGACTAGCTAAAATTTGAACTGCTACCTTTATGTGTCTCTTTCTCTCCAATCATCAAATGGAAGATCTGAGATGACCATGCTGATTACCCTAAATATTGATCTCTGAGTTTTATCTTCCAACAAAACCTAACTATGCAGTGTCTGAACCTTGCGTAATTATTTCCACATGCACAATAAGTGTGAAATGATATATTTCTATCAGATAACATCAATGTTTTTCATTTTCCTTGCCTGCATTGGCAAGCCCATTCCCTTCAGGGGCCTTGCTGCTGATTATCACTAATTCACAAGCTCTTTGTGAATACAAAAATCCAAGGCAGTGCAGAATTTTGGGCAGTACACCTTGTATCTGTGCATTTCTTATCTAGACGATGTATTCATTAAAATACTTCTAAATTTGACATCTGTATGACATTTCAGGAAAAACACAAATCCTGCTCATTTTCATTCACTAACCTTTGTCTTGCACCAGTATTTCCAGCTCTTCTCGAATTCCATCATACCAGCTAGTGATGTCCACATGGAGAGAGTAATCACAACAGGATTTGGTGTCAGCTGCCTCATGCCACTTTTCAAAGGAGGTCAGTAAACTTGATCCAGGCTCTGGGAGCACATGGTCAACTGGAAAAGAGATTCAGCATCCATTAGTCAGACTACTTACTGGTCACAGTTCCTAGGTGCCTGTAACTGTAACTAGTCTTCCAGCATCTAGGACAGCATTCGTTAGAGGCACTTTGTGTGTATGCTGTAATTGCAGGCTGCTAGCTTCATTCTATTTTCTTAGGTGTAGCAGATTTTGTGGAACACTCTATGCTAAAACTGAGCCTGGTAACCTGTTTGGTGCACAGTGAATAAACACCCAAGCGTAGATCTAAACATCCCACAGTTTAGGGGACATTTGTTCTTCCTTTTTTTCTTCTCTAAGAAAGCACAAGTTCTAAGCTTATCTGCATTTATTAGCTGATATGTTTATTTCTAAGTATTTCATAATTAGTTTTATTATTAACCAGTTCCTCACAGCCACTGGATTGGCCCACTCAGCCTCACCAATAAATTAACTGAGATGTTGTATGTTTTCCTAGCAGACAGACTTGGGAATACAGCTAAGCGTTTGAACAGAGAAGATATAAAGCATAAACACTCAGCCACACTACATGGCAGATTGAGTGTGCTGAAGCTACGCATCTTAGCTGTCTTAAGGCCTGCTGCATCTAGTGATCCCGCTAAGTTGAATGACATCAAGTAAAGACAGGATTACTCATGCATATATATAGTTATCCTTTGACAGAGCTGGGTCAAAAGGAAGCAAGGAAACATACTAAGGGCTTACTGGTGGTGTTTACAAACATTATATTGCACAAGTGGATGTATGAGCTTCAGGCCTTTGATTAAGCAGCATCCAGTTGTGATCAGGATAACCACAAGCACTTCACATCAAGAAACAAACCAAAAGCACAACTATTATCCATCAAGAAATTTTTTATCAGCATCTTTACTGATGCAGACATACTTAACTGCATGAGCAGCTAAGTGCCACTTTGTCAGCAAAGCAATAAGCTTTCCCATGATTACATTGGAGCACCTATTTAAAACAGTATCACAAATGTGAGCCACACAGACAACAGAAAGAGAGTAGAGAGAAAATCACTGGTCTTTTGCCATATTTGCTGAAATTACACTGTGCAAATGTGGTGCACTAGCCTCAAAGTGAATTTGTTTATCCACATCAAGAATATGGTAATGAATATTTGAGTTGGCTATAAAGACACATGATCCTCAACTGAAGAACATACACTGAAAAAGTTATTACGAAAGTAATGAATAACAGCGTATTTTGTGTTTATTGCTTTTCTTATATTTGCTCATTAGCATACAACACCACTCAGGAAAAGTAGCCACATCCCTTAATTCAGTAGGAGCAAAACCTTATTGGGTAGCTCCTCTGCACAAGGAAGGAATGACAATTTATGTCTCCTGAACAACTCCCTCGCAAAGTCTTAACTAGGCCAAGTAAATGCTGAGAGGAAAGAGATGAATCTTGTTCTGCAATCTGACATGCAGAAGAAGGGTGTTAAACAACAAGAAACACTTCTCTCTTCCACCAAAAGGGATCTTCTTCCAGGACATCTCCGGTTTGAACTTCCTCAACTCCTGGTCTCATACCCAATTTCATAAATAAGGACCTTGTCATTTCCAAAGCCTCTGAAGTGTCTAAGTAAGAACAAAACATCTTTATCAGATTTGTTGTCTCATAAAGACATTGTTTTTTTAAAAAGACTCTACGAGTAGGTATAGTATTCCTCATGTTTGCTCTGAATTTAAGAGGGAAATTCAAGGGACATTTTCCCATGCTGCTGCTTCTTTCTGGGTGTAGGTTCATTTTCAGGTCAACTCTGGAGCCACAATGATCTCAAATCTCACAATGCCCAGAAAAATGAAGAATCATTGGAGAAGACCTCAGAAAATCTAGATGAAACTTCCTGTAGCTACCACTTCCTGCAAGTGCTACCTGAGCTTCCATCTGGGATGGGAAGAGTTAGTATTTCCAGTACTCACTGATCATGGTGGTGCCTCCTGCTAGTGCTGCTTTTGTGCCTTGATAGAAGTCATCAACAGCAGTCATTCCTTGGTAGGGCTTTTGTAGATAAGTGTTGACATCTATTCCCCCGGGAATAACCATGCGCCCATTAGCCTCTATGGTCTTGACTCCTCCAGGAACAATGAGATTTTCTCCTATTTGCCTAGGCAGTAAGGAAAGACAATATTATCTTCCTTAAACAAAGAAGCACAGGAGACAGAAGCTATTTGAGGCATTTAGGGGAGAGGAACCATGGGACCATACAAGAGGCAGAAAGAACTGCGAACATGAAGGAGAGGGAAAACACAAATATGTGCTCTGGCTGCTCTGCACTGCGCTGGCAGAACAAAGTGTTTGCAAACCTGCTTAGCTGGTCCCTGTGCTCTAGTTGCTCTGTGCTGCTCTAGTGGCCAGTAAAGAAGCTATAATGCACCAGCCATAAAACCAGTATTTTTTACACACTTCAGGGTGAGACTTAAGTGTCCAATCTTTAAACAATTACAGATGTCTATAGTTAATGTTCTGTTGGGGGCTCTGGTTTTGTATATTAAGTTCTTAACCAGAAACTGAAAAAGACAGGTCAAAATGATGGCAGACTGGCACTGTAAATATATGGTGCGTATCTGAAGGAAGTTATAATTACCTTGCAACCAACTAATGCAGATTTACCCTTAAAAAGAAATCTACATTTTCTAAGATATAGAAATATATATCTGAGACCTAAACAATTCTATTCTGCTATGTCACAGATTCTTCATCATCCTCTTACAATTACAAAGTGAAATATCCTGCATAACTGTATAGAAATAACATTAACTGTTGTCATTTTTTTCCTTCAGTTTTCCAAATCAACTTTTTTTTTTAACTCTTAAAAATATCAGTCTGTCTCCGATGCTGACATTAAACAAACCCAGACAGTTACAAATAAAATATTCTTAGTGTTCATGGACCCAACTCAGGGTAAATTAACTCTAAACTTTAAATCACATTACATTTTTTATGTCTTCTTCACATGGTTTCCTGTCAAATAGGAAAAGGTATGGTTCTGTGTGGTAGCCATATCCCTGCACTGCTACACCTTAGTATATTTGGGGCTAGAGCTACCTCTAAGATAGTTAAAGTTCATTTAAATAGTTATCTCATGTTACTGACACACAGTCTGTGTCTTCATTTCCTTTCATCTGGGATAAACTAACATTTATCCACAGCTAAATAAACACCCCAGATATTTGAGATGCTGAAGCTGTTTCTCCTCTATTACAGTGCAGCTCCTACCTACAGAGTAAGGCACGGCAACTGATTAACAGCCAATTGCAACAAGCTAGAACAGAAAAGGAGTATAATTGTTAATTAAAACCAGTGAAAACAGCAGGGAAAATTATTCAGATTGGAATTTAGCCAAACCACCAGAGTTAATAAATAGCCCCAAGAGGTCAAGAATTTGTTTCATATCCTATGCAAAATGTCACCTCCAGCAGCTTGGCTCCCCCAGTGCTCTAGGTTTTGCCTGGAGGGAAGAACAGTCACTCAATTAACAAACTCCCCTGCAGTATCCTGACTTGTGGGCTTGCTCGCTCGGTGCTGAACAAATCTAAAAGTGGATAGCTAGTGGGATCTGACAATATCACGGCATGAAGCCGAATGGCTTCACGTCTAAAGTCTAATATTCATCAACACATATTGCACTGGGAGCATGTCATAACTTGTTAACAGTGGTGAGGAGTGCTAATGAACAGGAACTTGCATGTATGCAAAACCCAGAAGCACATCAAATTGCACAAATTGCAAGAGGCTCCTCTGCTACTAAAGTCTGAGTTGCAAGGACCTACCACAGGCACTCCAACCCAAGGTCAGTGGGCAGATTGATAGGCTGTATAAAGTTATGTGGGCCAATGGATAATTGTGGTGCTACACTAATGTCCATTACTTGAATCCATACCTAAAATTTTAATCAGAACAATTCCTCAAGCTCTGTATAGTGTGTGACAAAAGAAACGAAAGTGGAAAAAAAAATCTGTTACCCATCTCCTTTAAATAGGAAAAATGGAACAGCATTCCAAGTACACTTTCTGAATATAATATTAAAGAAAATCTATGCAAAAATATAAATGCGATTTACTTATTTTCTTCCACAAGCACTATCTGCCAGTATATTTGGTGACTGCAGAAGTCACCTCTGCTGAAGTGACATGTGGCCAGATGGTCTTTGAGGATGCTGCTGCGCTACAACTGGCAGGAGCCAGCCTCATCGCTTGCCCTGGCATCAAGATTCAGCCTAGGACAAGGGTGATCTTCACTGACATCCACAGTGGCTTTTTTCTGACTAGGCACTGAGGAAGAGGAAATATGCCAGGGCTCCTGAGCTGCTCACTCATTAATAATAGTGTGTGTTAATAAGCACAGATTTCAGTTACTCGTGGGTGAAAAATGCGGTAGCGCAGATCACTGTATTCTAGGCACTGTATTAATGATTGAGTTGATATTCTGGTGCACCAGCTAGCACTTAGCTAACTAGAAAACTCAGACTCACAGGGAGTTGATACAGTCTCTAATCTCCACTAAAGCTGGTAAATTCTGTCATATACAAGCTGCGTAAAATCTTAATGGAAAGATTGAGCTTTAGCTCTTCATAAGCTTAACTTACTGAAAATTTTCCCCAGCAGTCAGTGGAGCTATTTCAGCTCTTACAAGGGTACCTGCGAAGGCCCAGGTCTCTCAGGCGGGTTGCCGTGGGCTCAGCTCTGGAGCCCCAGCCCCGGTTGCCCCCCTGCACGCTCCTTAGCCTGCCCCAGTCCAGACTGACCCCCCCGTCTCCCTTGGCGGGGACACAGCCAGCACCAGCCAACGTGCCCGCCTGCTTGGCACGGAGGCCGGGGCTCATTTCCTCTTGCGGACAACAAGGGCCAGACAGGTGTAGGTGTTGGAGAGTCAGGGCATCAACTGAAACGTGAACGGCTGTGGTTCAAGATCCTGCTCCAAAGGATCTTAAGCAACATTTAATAACTATGTTAAATATTTAGACTTAAAAGGCAGTTCTGGCTGGAGAAACTAAAGGAGATCAACCCCAGAAAATACAGCACTTTCCTGAACCACAGAATTTATCCTCTGAACCAGACTCAGGCAGGACTCATACCCATCTCACAATTGGGTGCCCTCACAATTTAAGTACAGAGTATCTCCCAGCAGGACTTCTTCACAGCTTACACAGGAAATTCCCAGGTCATCTAAATCCAGGAAATCAGTCACAACTCGTGATACTGAATAGCAAATTTGCTTCTTTATGCAAAGACACAGACATTTTAAAAATTAAGGTCTTGTCCCTCTATTCATTATTAATATTTGTTAATAATAATATCTGTTATCTCTGAGATTCACCCTGGATATATGGATTCACACAGGGATTTTAGAGGGAGTCTATGTGCTTAAAAAAGGGCTGCTAAATGTCAGGGCATCTGCAAGCTTAGCAAGAACCAATGCAAGTACTCTTCTAGTATGAAGGCCAAAAATTCACATCAGTTTCAGACTCTCAGCATCTCATGCACTTAGTTGTTAAATCCAATCTGATACTTCCAAACCGTAACTCAAAATGTGCATCTGACCAAAAACAGAGAAAAATTCAACTGAAACACCTATGAGAGAGAATACAACATGGTTGATTGTTGCTGTTAAAAAAGAAAGAAAATGATGTTCGGAAGTTTTGTGCCTTCTCTGGTTAAAACAATATGTGCCTTTTACCATTTCTGCAATGCATGTAACACTATATCAGGAAAATCAGAGTGAAGCATTAAAAAGAAAGCTGCATAGTCCTTAGAAACAAATGTTTACATTTTTTCCTGCTATAATAACCTGAATTGTGAATGATGCAAGTAGGCACAGATATAAAGAAGCAGACTTTTAATCTGATGATATCTACTTAGGAAAAGCAGTTCTTAAAATAAACAAGTAATGAATTATTTACTAGATAATCATAATTATGTTCCTGTGTATTAAATTGCAGTCTCTGGAGACCAAACTCGATTAGGTCACTAATGAAAAGCTTGGCAGTCAAAAAGAAGGCTTTGATCCTTGTGTACACCATAATGCCTGTACTCACTGCATAACCCAGCGAAACTAGGAGGCCCTCATCTCCACCAGATCGGCGTAGGACAAGTAAAGCTAGATGAATAGGCACCTCTGTTACCGTTTGTTTCCTCAGCTGTCAGTAACACATATTTCATACCCATCTAAGGAATAATTTCCCATATCCTGTATTTTACATCCTGATACATCAGTAGGATTCTCTTTCTAATTTTGCAGAGATTAAAGATCAAATGCCCTTTTCTAAGCAAGAAAAGACACACATGAGCAATGAACAACACCGTTGTACACACAGAACATAGTGCACTTAGGAATTCACCATCAAGGGAACTAAGAAGGGGTTAGTGCCCATCAGCACTGTGTAACACAAGGCATGCTTCTGCAGCACACAATCCTGTACAGTGTGGCTGCATCTGTCCCGGCTTAGGTGCAGGGAAAAAAACACAGTAATGAGCCTCCTGCCACACAGACTTCATCCTTACCATTACTTCTTACATTGAAAGAACCTACTTGCCTGCCCATGCTTGACTATCTCGAAGAAATTGTTCAGGGAGTGAGGATCTTCAACTTACAGTAAAGGAATTTTTTGCTTACCTAATCTTAGCAAAGATAAAATGGCAGAATTTCATAATTAAACACTCCACTACTATCATCCCACATCAAGAAGGAGCCAAGATGCTGGCTGCAAGATTTTATGTCAGCACCATCAGAAATCACATTAGTCTATACTAATAGGCATGCAAATAAGTTCAATATTTAAAAAACCAACTTTATAAGTCCATCTTCCAGGTATATGTCTGCATAGAAGGAGTGGTCATCATTGATAATTCTTCCACCTTTAATGAGTAGTCGGTCACTCTGAGGGAAGAAAAAAAGGAAGAAATGTGGTTTTGTTGAAATAAACATAACAATGAATTGATGACACCAAACAGGCTTATATAATATACAAAGCTATTGACATCAAAGCACTCATTCTATAGATCCATGTCACAGATTCAGGTGGACACATACAGAATGAAGGGGAAAAACATAGTTTCACAGAGCGTTTCTAACTGGCTTTTGGGAAACAATGATCATCAAATTGTCTTTTTCTCAACGCAGAATTTATTGCATGTAGAAATAATTTCTGGTCTTGACATCCTGCTACACCCCTCTTTTGCTGCCACCTTATTTTACAGAGGCCAAAAAGGGAAAAGAACTCCCTCAGAATAAACTGCTCAACACCAGAACAGCCAAGATTGACTTATTTGGGACTCTTATCAGCCCTGGAGCAGTAACAGAGCTTGGTTGGGAAGGGACAAGGTACAAAGAGGCTGCTGAGCTCTGTAATGCAGAAAGCCTTGGCTGTGGAAGCTACTTTCAGGCAAGCCAGCTCAGCAGGATCTGCTTAGCTGTTCCCCAGAGCAGCCAAGATGCACAGCCCACAGCTCACATATCCTCTACTGTGTTACAGAGACGCAACAGGAAATCTAGGCTCTAGTTGGCCATTTCTGTGCTGGCATTGAGGGCATGAAGAATAAATTACTGCTTGATTTATGGTTCCTGCAGATGCATTTCAAAGCATATTAATTAGGTTGGTTGGGGGGGCAGCCTATACTGAGAGTCCCCACTCCATTTCTTATCCTTGTGCTCAGTGAGGAGGGGAGGACAGTCTCCAAAGACAGGTTGACCTGAAATATCATACAGTCAGAGAGCTAATGTGTCCTGGTATTTTCTATAGAGCCACTAAGCAAAAAATTCATTCTGTGAATAACTGTTCAAAATCAAGTCTATTGGGACGCTGTTCACAACAATCATCTGTTCTCATTTTTCTTAATTCAAATGGTTATTACACCAGGCTGGCAAAAAATACATTCTACAGAAAGCAAATTTTACCATAGTATATTCCTGAGAACCAGTATTTGAGTTGCCTCTTTAAAGAAGTCACATTGGAAATGCCTGTACCCTACCACCTACCCAGAGACGAGGAAAGCCTGTAACTTCAACGTATAATGTTTTTGGAAAGGCTTTTGTCCAGTGACTGTGAATGCTGAGAACCTCTAAAGCAATCAGAACCTTCTTTTCTCATTCATAGAGGGGGAAAAAAAAGCTATCTATTGCAAATTATTTCTTTTGCTCACCAAGTAATAACCAAGAATCTCCATTTTGCCCCATATTTTACACTCCTCACTCCAAACTCAATTCTTGATTCAATTCCAGGATGAGTCATGACTCATATAAAGCACATGTATCTCAAGTTCCCAGTTTAGAAAACAATTAAACAAGCTGTTATGTTATAAAACCAGGACAATGATACAGAGGTCCTTTGAAATCTATAGATAAAAAATACTAAATCAGAGTTAGGGGTATTACAACAGTCTTTCTTCAGCATAACTGTTCAGTTATAAGCCTAATGTTGAACATCTACTTTAATTTCAGCTTGTACTTCAGTCTTTTTCAGGTTCAAAGCCTATATAGCTGTCTGTATCATTCTAGAAAAAAGAGGAGGGACAAATCAGACATCTTTTATAAAGACATTTTAAATACAATGCATGAGAAAAGAGTATGTACGCAGCAGATATTAGGCACTTGGTGTGCTGAAGCAGCGAGGTGAACCTGACTGGGGAGCCAGGGCCGGACCTACAGTGAAACCTGCCCTTGGGACCTGCTGTTAGAGGACGGGGACATCTGCAAGCCCTCAATCTGGATTTTGCTGTCCTACACTCCGTGTTTTATTCCCAGCTATTTCACTGTCACTCGTAATTGCAGGATTTGTGAATCAGCAGCCTGAAAGGTAATAAATTATTCTGCCATGTGCTGGCAGTTGCATCTCCTCACCATGATGATTCACTACACTGCCTGCCGACCCGCGGAGACCACCATCTTGTGAGCTCTTTTTCGACTCGTTCAGTTGCCTCCTGAAACATTAACACTGTCCAGCTCCAAGGAGGCAACAACTCACTGACGTGAGCAGGGGATGTTACCAGGCCACTGCATCTGCTACTGCTGATGAATCAAAAAAATCCACATGCTTATCAAGATGCTTTACATTTTTCCCTTTAAAACAAAAAATGACGCACAATAAATAGAAACAAATATTATAGGCTGGGAAAATAAGAAATTCTAAAGTAAAGCAGAAATGCAACCCCAGAAGGATAACTGGAGACAAAAGAATTTTATATATATATATTCATATGTGAGAACTGTATATAAAGTGGCAAAATTAGGTATTACCAAAAGACTCTGGTAGTATTCTATTGCGAGAGCACCCAAAGGTGCCAGAATAATCTGAAACTAAAAAGGATGCAAACCTAGTTTCAAGAAAACACTCAGTTACATGAGTCATCCATGTGGATGACTGCTTGTGTAGCTAGAAAGGCAAACCTGCTTCAGAATTTCAGATGTTCTAAGAAATTCTAGCTAAGAAAGAGATACTTTACAGAGATTTTCGACATTCAGCTCGTCATCTCCTCACTCAGAACAAAACGAAAGCCTTTCCAAATCTTTGCAAGAGTCATCTAATGACTTTGAGATGGTCTGCGGCTGAGGTTGCCCCGCTCAGGAACAGGGAGCTGCAGGAGACGAGGCTGCCGCTGAGCAGCAGCACGGGGAGCCCCTGGCTCCCAGGCTGCTCCTCAGGTCTGCCAAGCCACCAGGCAGGCGAGCTGCCAGACAGGTTTCCGTAGAGCCTTGCCCAGCTTTCATCAGGACTTGATAAATGTGGAAACGTATGTGACAAACAATTCAGTTCCAGTGAATCAGCAAATCCTGAAGAAAAAGCATTTTGCTGGAACTTTTCCCATCCAGCTCTTATTAAGAGCAGCTGTAGGACACATTACAGATTGCTACAAGCCATGAGTACAAGCAAAGCAGGGTGTGCTTACGCAGATGGTGCTGATGGACACAAGCAACCCAGGCTGGGTTTCAGTGCCCTATGGCCACTCAGGGTGCCCAACCAAACAGCCCTGCCCTATCCACCCTCCTCCAGGCCAGAAGTGGCTTGTGCTTGCAAGAGCAGAGGTACCAAATGTCTGCACACATCTACCCAAATAGATGCATTTCCTGAGCATGCTGGAAAAATTTATACAATCATAACTGAATAACTGTGAGACAAGCAATTTGGTGAATTCTTTTTGAAATAAACTTTCCTGTAAAGCCTGGCCAACATGTGAATAAACAACCCCTTCCATACGCTAAGTGCAGGCTTCAGGCACAGACAGAGGTGAAGCCTAAATGCAAAGAGCCTCTGCCGTCTTGCACAGCTGTTGTGTCAGCTGGAGGCAGGATGCTTCCCGCACTGTTTCAGGTCAACGGTACTTGCTTCAGTGAAATCCTGGGCGGGAATGCGGACACATACGGAGTCTGCAAAGTAGGTCAGACTCCCTAGAAATGCAGCCTGTCTGCGCATGGTCAGGGGCCATTTATTATTTACCAGGAGCCTGATGTCAGGCAGGCTGCTTGGAGTTTTCTTACCAAGTGCCAAACGTCCAGAAAAACTAGAGACCAAAGTCCTCTTCTCCCTGACAACAGCCGAGCCTGGAGAGGAGGACAGTCACACTCTGGAGCACCTCTGGGAAAGAAGGGGGAGCGAGGGGGGAGCTGAAGCTCATGAATAAATCATGCGGCGCTGGACCGTATTTCCCCTTCCCAGCTGTAAATCCCTCGAGGCAGGGCACTTCTGTGCCTAGCCCGCAGACGTGTGGGGCCTCAGCTGTTAGCATGACCTCTGGGAGCTCTCGCGCTAGAAACACCACCACGCTCGTAACTCAGGAGCTGGTGACAGGGTAGACCTTTGCAGGGTTGCTTACACCAGCGTAACCAGCTAACACATCCCAGCTACCTGGGCCCTGGCTCCTGAGCCTCCAGGGCTCCCGAGGGAGTCTTCAGAGTAGGGGGGCTCAGCGGGGTGCTGTCTGGCCTCCCCTCTTGGCGGAGCAGCGCCGAGCGCAAGCGGCTGCCAGCCAGAGCCGAGCGCAGGCTCAGCTCTCCCGCTCTGCCCGCGCAAGCCGCCGAAAGCCGCTGAGACTCGCTCCTCCCTCCGGCCGCCGAGGACAGACAGCGGGAGCACAGCTAAGCAGAGAGGCGACGGCACGCTGAACGGACAAAGCAAACAACTTATTAGGTGCCAGCGCTGCCCTAAGGATAAAACCCTGCGCTCACGGGCGCAGGGGGTGTGGAAAGCACCCGCGAGACCTCTGCGATCGCTCAGCGTTGCCTGAGGAGCCTCGGAGCTGAGGCATTGCTCCTCCACCTACCCCTGCGGCATGCCACAGCCACGTCCGTGCAAAGCCGTCTGCTTCCGGGTCCTGTGCCGGCTGCGACGCAGCACCAGCACGACCGCGAGGCCTGTCTGGGGGCTCCCGCAGCCCCGGCCTCGCCGGCGCCCGGCGGCCCAGCTCCGCCGAACACGGTGGGCGCTGCGCTCCCTCCCGGCCCGGCCCGCAGCCTTCCAACCCCGCGCGCTGCTTTTCCCCCGTTGTTTTTTTTGTTTGTTTTTTTTTGGTTTTTTGCCCCTTTTTTTTTTTTTTTTTTGCTAATCTCAGCCTAGCTTCTCCCGCTTAATCTGGCAGCAGAGCCTCGGAGCTTAGCCCGCGACGCCACAGCATCGCTGGCTGCAGGAGGAGGGGCTGAGACCCCTCCGCCCGCTGCTGTCCGCCTGACGGCACCGGCGGCACGAAGCGCCTGCGAGCTGGTGGCTGACGCAGCTCGTACGAATTTCCCATTTTACTGTGTATTTTCAAATCAGCTCGGCTCAGCTCTTGCGGACTACGTCCACATTTTCCCACGCTCCCGGGCACCAGAAAGCCCGGCAGAGGCAAGTACGATCTCTGAACTGACCCGTGGGATGGCCACAGTCTCAACCCCGCTGCGAGCATGAATTCGGCACTGGCCCTCTACACTCACACGCGAACCCAAATTCCTTTTGTCGGTAAAGCACTCAGCTCCGGGTTATTTGAAAATGTGATTCCAAATGTTAGACTGAACTGTTAGAGCAATAAAAACTACCAAGAAATTTAAAATTATTCATTTTTACATTCACCTTTTCCACTCGGAGCTAGAAATATTTAAATGCACAACATACAACAACATGCAAATACGTTTTTTTACAGATGCAATTGCCAATGGGCTTCTAGACGTACTGACAAGCACAGTAACAGCAGAAACAAAGCAACCACCTTCTGATAAAAGATTTACTGAACAAATATGATTTCAAATTGGTGCATTTTGACAAAATATAAGCCACCACACATTATAGTAAAACCCACATTTCTCTGTTGTATCAAAATCCATTATACTGCACTTGCACACACTTTTCACAGAAAACCACACCCCTGTTATACAAGATGGAGCTTGAAAAATAAAGAGAAAAAATTGGCTCTATCTTTTCTAGCCATATAAAAATAGTCAATGAGATTGCAAGAGTGACACCTTAATAAAATAGCAGTATCTGGCCAGACTGCAACTCTGATATATGCTATTATACTTTTGCTTTTCTTCCATTAAAGGGATGTCTGTCTATAACGTCTTCAGATCTAAATCAAGCCACAGTAATTAACTGTGGTTTGCTTTGAAATTTACTTTAACTACAGTAAAATTCATGTAACGTACTCAGCAGGGTCTAAGTATTGCTTCATTCTTGGATTTGAACTTTCACTGTTGCTGCAGTTGCAGCCATTGCCAGCTGAGAAAATCTTTGCAACACTGATTTTTTCAGGCTGTAAAGGAGGAGGAAACACTCTCAACAGTAATTTCATCCTTTGTATACTTGTAAGGATTTACTAGAATATACCATTATCCTTAGATCTCCAGAGCAACAATGTGTGTGATCTCTAAAATCCAGATTAGTCAATGGCCTTGAAGATGACTAGGGATTTTACACTGAATAGCAATTAGAAATCAGTTGATATTCCAAATCCGCTCATATTTCCAGTTCTCTGCCTATAAATATGTGTGGTTCAGAAAAATGCCAGTAGACAGAAGAAGGCATTAGTCAATGTTATCACACAGCCTGCCAAGGCATTCATCTTTACTTTTTTAGCATTTGAGAGGTAAGATCTTTTGTTGCTAAGTCTTTTAAAAGGCCGCTAAGAGTTAGAACAGGCATGACATCCCCATTTTAGAGGGAAAGTCTAGGAGTCATGAGCCAGTGTTTGTGTTCTCTAACAAAATCTTAATATGAACATTTGCTAGAGAACAGTTTTTCAAAGGCAAAATCCCACTAAAGGAGAGTGGAGGTTAACATCCAGAATCCTTTTGTGCTTCTGTACGTTCTTTCTTGCAGAGTTATTTCCCCTACTAAACAAGAGATTTAAGAGAGATTTCTTTTGCTCATATATTTGGTTGTCTATTGTCAGACCTGGCCAGATTCAGAACCAGATGTGCTACAATGCAGTTATGTTACCTTGGTTTTAGCAATGCACTTACAAATAAGGATCATTTTTTTAACTTAATGGCAAAGGAAGAAAGACATCCTTCCCTAGAGGAATGTTTGCTTAAAATCCTTCTCATGAGGATCAAAGACAGCTGTAAACGGGATTTCATAAAGTGCCGTCTGCTTATAGAAGATCTGTTTTTAATCAACACTATCCTTCTGCTGGAATCCTCGTGTCTAGGTTACTCTCCATGGGAAGTAAATTTTGGCTAGGGTGATGCTTGAATCAATTCAGGGAATTGCTTGTAAATCATTGTATGCTTGAGGCATCATTTCTGCTAGCCCACTAATGGGGACCCCTGCTTTCAGGAACCTTTTCTTAGTAAAAGCATTCCTCATTTAGAAATGATTATGTTGACTGTAGTTATGTTGTATCTTGGTCTGTAGCCAGTGTATTTGTTCATGTTTATTCATTTAAAAGATCTGATGTTCCTTTTGTTTCCCCTTTGGAGACCTTGCTTTTTATTCAGCTAGCAATTTCACTCCTTAATCATACAATCTAAAAGGGCTATTCCCACAGCTATAAACTCCATGGGGTTTTCTTCTCTTTAAATGTCATTGCTTTTAGAATAGCAATACAACAGACAGTTTATTAATGACAATATTCACTGGCATCAGGAGGAGTTTCACCAAAATATGGACCGGGGGAGGGTGTTGAACCCATTGCAGTGGGTGTTGTTATATGCCCAGGTTATATCAGTTAGAACTGATTTCAAAATCTCAGCAAGACATTCACAGGAAAAGTTAAACTTGGAAGGGAAAACATAATTCAGCAAAGCTAGCTATATGAGCCACTGAATCAAAGACTGGATGCAACCCTGTCTAACAGGCTCTAGGTGACCGTGCTGAGCGGGGAGGTTGGACTGGATGATCTCCAGAGGTCCCTTCCTACCTTACTGATTCTATGATTCTAAGCTCTACTCAGAAACCTGCATCAGGTTACCAGGCTGCACCAGTCAGCAACTTTACAAGTGGACAGAATTTGGCTCAAAGCATGAGGAGCAGGAACTAGCTTTCTGGCAGAGGAGCTGGATCTGAAGAGAAACAGAATACTGGAAAATGTCTTTGAATAAGATGTTAGAAATAGTAATTCATGATCAACTAAATGCCATGGATATAGATACATGTTGTATGCACTTAGACAACTTTAGTCATGTTGCCTTGTAGATTAACTTTTTCTTTAAGTCATAACAAGTCACTATGCTTGCTGCTCCACCTCTTAACACTGGTCCATGAACCATCCTTCCACAGCTGCTTTGTTCTGAGCACTGTGCGTAATCCTCTAGCAAGCCACACACAGGCTGGCCTAAGGTTATTCTCTTTACTTGTGTCCACACTATTACTGAGGAAAAGATTTTACACATAATGTAAGTTTTATTGAAATCAGTGAAAACATTTTTTACTTGTAACAACATAAGAACTGAGGCCCATAAACCTCATCTAGACACATCCTACAGTTCTAAACTTCATCTTGCAGTAAGTGCATCAAGTGATAAGGAAAGTAAATCTGAAGAGTCAGTGTCTCAGTGGACAATGCCACCATCTTTATATGCATCAAGATTAGAAACTTGCAAATTTTCCTACTCATTTGGTTCCATCTTTCTCATACCTACAAAAGTAGCATGGAATTTATCCCAAATTAATTCTCATAATGCCTGGGTGCTTCACAAGCCAAGCGGTTCCCTTACCTCCCTTCACCACAAAAGAAAATTAAGCTTCTCCCTTTCATTCCTTGTTTATGAAAGAAAAAAAGACATATCAGAAAACCAGCCCCTCATCCTGTCAGGAAGGCGGTGCATTCTCAGTGGTCACTCTCAGCACTTGGGAGAGGGAGATTCAGACCTCCTCAACAACTACCTCACTGCATCAGTTGTCTTCTCAAATAGCAACTGTTCCCGTTCCAAACCTGCATGGCTTCCAGCAAAATGCAGTTCAATTCCCACTGGTAGTAACCATGATGCTGAAAACACTGGCATACACAGCTAAGGGCATCAACTGACGAACTTGTTGTGGCAGTTAAAGAAATCGCTGCCCTGAACAGTTCTTTCTGTCCCTCTGCCAAAGGTTTCAATCTCGGTAGAAATGTCACTGACAAGACGTACTATGAATGTAATTTAAGACCTCAGATTTCTCGTGGAATAGAAACAAGGGCGCACTTTCTCATAGAAAAAGGTAAGAAAAAGTCTTATCACAGAATCATTAAAACTACTGTTGGAAGTCCAACCTGCTGCTTGATGTAGGACTACTACCAGTACTAGATCAGGTCCAGTTTAGTCCTGAAAACCTGTAAGATGGAGATTTCACAGCTTTCCTGGATGCTCATTCCAGCGCTGTAGTGCTGGCCCTCCTAAAGAAGCTATGTGGTCACTCTCAGCTACAATTTATGGCCACACCATGTGTTACCACATGCCACTGCCAAGAGGAGCTTGATTCCCTCATCTTTGTCAGTTCCTTTCAAGAGGTCACTAAAGAAACCCCCCTCCCACACTCTCTCCTTGCACACTATGTGCTGCAGCCTCTGCAGCATTTTCTCACAACCCTCTGACAGAGGGGAAGAGCAGGAGCTAGAGGTGGCAACTCCTTGAACTACCAGAGTGAGAAACATCTGATCTCATGTGTTGTGAGTCTGAATTACTAGGTCCTGGTGAGACATTCTTCTAGATACATTTGGTTTTGAAGAGATAGCTAATCTGAGTAACCTCGGGGATTGAGTAGAGCAAGTATGGGATGATATCTTTAAGCAACTCCACCTATTTATTAGGTGAATGACTTCTACCGAACCAACTAAAGTATCTCCAGAGAAGGTCAAGTCCTGTACAATACACTGTGAATTCACAAATGCTCGGAGCAGAGAAGTAAACCAAAAGGAACCAAGTCTCTTAAGCAACTTCTGATGGAAAAGAAGGAACTTTGTGTATTAAGCACACATTCAAGAGCTAGAAGTGATCTACAAATTCCAGACCTAGATGTTTTAACACAGAATAAATGTCAGGATAAATCCTGCGCTAACATGTGAGAAATTCTAAAATTTTCCCATGCCCAGCAGGAAGAAGGCTTTCCAAATGCTTTCAGCAAGTCACACACCAGTCTATATGTAGTTTCATATTGTTAAACAAAGATACGTGAGAAAATAGCATGGTGAAGAGAGATATGAAATAGATCCATACTCAAACCAGGGCTTACACTCCCCATTCCTGGTACTTATTCACCGTGCCTCAGGTTTCTACAAAATGTCACCCTTGATGTCCAAAGTGAATTAGCCGAAAAACTAGCTGCTCACGCATTGCTGGTGTTTCACATCAGAACACCTTGCCTGAAAACTTTACTCAGATCAAAGAGAAAGTTACTTGTCTTGATCCTATGCAGTGAGCTTCAGACCAATGTGTCTCACATCAGAAAAGTCCAGACCAGTGTTTTTTCCCCGCCCCTCTCAAAGTATTCTGCTATCTTCAGCTGAAGCCTGCTTACTTCTCAGCTTCTCAGCTATCAATCAATTCAAAAGGCTACAACAAATTCACTGTGCCTACTCCTCTGAATTTCTCCACCCTCTCTTCATTTTTTTTTTTTTTTTTGAATCTGCTTCTTTTTCTCATACAGTTCCAATTCTTCTCTTTACTTTCTGAACTCAATAGTGAGACCCTTCCTCTGTTACATGTCATCTTTGGGCTCTCTGTCTCCTCACGTCTTACAGTCTGCCAGCTCAGGAGCCAGCACCTCCTTCCTCCATTCAAGTGCCAGCTCTTGGACCATTCCCAGAAATACCATTCCCTTCTCTTTTCTTCTCTTCCATATCACTCCTTGCATTTGCGTTTGTGTATTTTTCCTTTGTTCAGTAGCATAGTCTTCACACTTCCTCTTCACTGAGCTCACTCTATGTTTTAATGGTTGCGATCACTGTTGGAACTAACAAGTCCTGTAAAGTGCATTTTGCATTCCACATGTTTTCTTCGTGTGTGCTCTGTATATAATTCTGAATTCATCTGGGCTGAGGCCTTATCTTAATTGCCTGAAAAGCTACCAAAACACAAAAGGCAAAATAATATGCAACAAATATTTCAGCTGGCATTGATTCCCCATAATACACAGGAGAGGTGTAACAGCAAAAATAAAAGCAATGGGAATGCATCCTGGAGAATCTGGTCCTCATGAGAGCATGGCTGCAGAACAGATGCAGAAAAGATTGCAATCTTGTACAGAAAAAGACCTCAGAGATAGTATGTGTATGACAGCCAGGCATCACAACCAAGAAATAGGCTTCTGCAGATGTAGTCCCTGTCCCCTCCCCTCTCGTACTCCTGAACCAGGGAAGTGAGACCTCCCTGCCAAGGACTTCGATACAGAGCAGAGGATGTGACTGGAAGTGCTTACACTTATTGCTTCAGTATGTCATTATTTTACATTACCTAGAAGTCTTCTTGGTGCTTCAAAGACAAAGACAGAAGCTCTTTCCAAAGCAGTTACAGTGAGCCTGATTTCTCCAGCCTGACACACAACTGAATAGCACCTTACATTAGAGGAGTCCCAGGCTTAGCTAAGGTCAGCTCAGGATGCTGGGTAGGACAGAGAGAGGGGTTGGAGGGGAAGGAGGAGACTCACAAACAGAACAAATTGCATGACATGAATTTTCAGAGGCTGAAATGAAAAGCACAGGCAGATTCCATACATGAGGGCAGGGAGCTGCTCTGTACAAAAATGGCCCTGTCTGGAACATGGTACCTCTGTGTCCTAGACACTTCTGGGAGAAATGGGAGAAGGGAATGGAGCCACTTCACAGAGGAAGAGGTGAAGGGGATATCAGCCAGGCATTGCTGATAGCCTGAAGGGATCAGGGGGTGATGCAAGGTTGGAACTGAAACCTTCCCCTACTTCTTCCTTCCCAAAATCCCTGATGCTACAGACCTGACCCAGAGCAAACTCCCAGAGGGAAATTTCTCAGTTAACAGTGACTGCAGAGACTGCCTTTGGCACGGATGTACTTCGTAAAGAATTCCTGTTTGGCTGCACTGACCACAGACTGCTGAAGACCCCACTGGCAGCCAAAGCTGGTCTAGCATCAAATGCTGGGTGCTATTTTCCATATACATTCAGGAGGCCTCCTGGCCCCTATGTGAGGAATGCAAGTTTAGTATGTGAAAATCCACAACTAAATATCAGTACACAAGACACCAAAAATTAGTTTCATACTATTTCAGTCAGAAATCTCTTTTTTATAGATATATTTTATACATATTGTATAAATATTTCAAATATCCCTATGTAGATCCAGCCAGAGCTGGGGGAACAATAAGTGCAGAATCAAATGATATTTTTATATTATTTGGTCTTTGCTGTTGTAGTTACATAACTTTATAGAGCTATCACATTTACTGAGAGCCCACCAGTTTTGAAGCTGCCATGTGTTTCTTTAGCGGCAGGATAAAATATCTAATTTACCACACTGGAACAGGGCTCTCAGAACATGCAGATAGATCCTGTGGGCTGTCTTGGGATGGGAGTGTGCACAAGTACAGAGAGGAAGAAGGGACAGAAGTGTAAAACATTAAAATAAAAAAGGCAATCCATGTCTGATGCCTACCAGCTTCACAAATGTTAATTCATGCCTTTGACTTGGTCATAAAACTCTACACTAGTGTTAATGAATATTCATCTATAGACGCTTCAACACATCCCATTTCAAAGAGAATAGGCAGAGGTTCTTTTTATGAGCCATCCTCTCACTTGCGCAGAAAAGGAAATTAATGAGAAGTGAAAAGATTAAAATGAGCTGTTGATTCCAAGGCAAATGTTTTAAACTCTTTTAGTTTCTTCTTCTACTCCAAGCTGGACAGCTAATAGCTAGCTATGGATGGGAACCATTTACACTCCTGCTGCAAATAAACCTCCAGCCATCTCCCTGAACACAACACACATGCAGAGTGCAGTCAGTGCCCTCCTCAGGATGGGGGGAAAGGCTGGTGAGCAAAGAGAGGTACCTGCATTACCATAAATCACAGCGAGCCAGTGAGGCCCATGGTGGAAAGAGCAGTCACCCGAAGAGTCATTGTAACATCCAGACTCGGGCTTTGGCCACTAGGCAATACAACCTGTTGATAGTGTAAAACTCTATATATGCACTAGTTTGGTATTGTAAAATCCTTCTTTAGAAGGAGACTGTTCCACTGATGTCCAAATATTCTGGTTAAAGGATTTTTTTTTTAATAATGAGAAGGCCCTAAAGTGTTTGCAAATATCGTAACACTGGCTAGAATAACTCCTCAAAAGTGTATTTTACCATCTCCTGGGGTAAAGAGCCTTCTTAAAATCTGTCCCTCCAATCTCCATCAGGTTTAAGTCACCGCACCCACACATTAACCCACTCTCTTTCTATTAAAGCTTGACCTGCTTCCAGATACCCCGAATGGTGCCAGCTTTCCAGGAAAAGCTCAAAGAACTGAAGCCTCTTTGGAGTTCACCCCGCTTCCCCTTTCATCTCTGCCCCTTGTGCCCCCGCAGCAGTGACTTGGCTCCTGCTGATCTGGCCTGGTGAAAGGACACGGGGCCCAGCCTCCAGGGTGACACAGGGGCTGGGGAAGACTCTGTGGGGCCAACTGGGCGAGAGTTCCTGTGAAATCCTCCTCTCCCCCCGCCAGCTCTGCCTATTCTTTATCCTCAGCCTCTGTCAATCCCCGTGTGTCTGATGGGAACAATACACTGCATCCGGAGACCCAGATCCTTTCTTTCTGGTGCTGAAACCACAACCTATTGTAGTATTGCTTGGGGATAAGAGCTTCTAGTGGGAGATAGGAACAGATAGGAAGAGGATGGGTATGATTAACTCTTTGACTTCTGATCCCCACCACACTGATGTATTAATAGCGTGCAGAGGTGTTGGTGCTGGCATCATGGCGCTCTCTGATTTTCCACGTTTTTTTCCCACCCGATCCTCCTACCTCCCCCCCTTCTCTCGCCCCCAGCCCACCCCGCCCCACCGCCCCTCGCCCCATCGGGGCGCCTCGCGCTGCCCCTGCCCGGGGCCGGCAGCGGCGGCGGGGGCACGTCGTGCTGCAGCTCGTCCCCTCCCTCTTTTGTTCTGCCTCGCCCGGCGGCCGAGCCTCCGCGGGCCCCGCTCCTCGGGAGGCGGCCCCGGCCCCCCGGCCCCGCCGGCGGTGCCCTGCCGCCGCCCCGGCCCCCCGGCCCCGCCGCCGTTTCCGAGCCGGGAGCAAGCTGCCGCGCAGAGCCTCAGCTGCGCGGAGGGCGAGAAAAAGGAAAATAAATAAATAAATTATAAAATAATAAATAAGATAATAAATAAAATAAGATGAGACGGAGAAAATCTGCAGTTTCCTCCCAGCCCCGAGCTCAAGGAGGAGGAGAGGGCACCGGAGCCAGCATCCACCCAGCCCCGGGAAGCCTCGGCCGCAATCCCGCAGCCTGCCCTCGCCCTGCGGTCTCCGCGCCGCCATCCCCGGCCCGCCGAGCCCCGCCGCCGCCGCCGCAGAGGGCTGCGCGGGGCCCTGCGCGGCCGCGGCCGCTGCGCGCCCGCCTCGCGCCCCGCTAACAAAGGAGCCGGGGCAGCGACTCCCGGGCTCGCTGCGTGCCGGCACCCGCTTACCGTTATGTGGGGGATGCTCTTCTTGCCCTGGTAAGACATGTCGGCTCTTGCTAGCGCCGGGCGCACGCAGCACACCCCGGGAACCCACGCGAGCCGAACAAAAAAACCGTAATAACACTAAAAAGAATAATAATTCAGAGCCTGTGCGGGTGACGGGGTGGGGCGGGCGGGGGCGGCCGAGGGAGAGCTGCGTAATGGAGTCAAAGTTTCCTCGCCCAGAGGAGGGGAGCCAGGCAAACCTAGCACCTTTTTTTTCCGGCTGCAATAAAACAGGGACGCGGCTCCCGGGGGGGTCGGCGAGAGCTGCTTCTCCAGGCGGCAGCAGCGCCCTCCCGGCTGCAGGTCGGAGCGGGATTCGCTCGGCTCAACCCAGGAAGCGTTTCCTTCCCTCCTGTCCCCCTGCCCCCCTCCCTTCCCAACCCATCAATCCAGCCCCAGCCCCCTCCCACGCCGGTGCTGGCAACGCCGCTCCCCCTCGCCCCGCGCCGCCGCCGCCGCCCTCCTCGCACGCTGCGGGGCCCCGGCGGGTCCCACGCGGGGGTCCTGGTGCACAGCACACGGCAATGGCACTGCCCCCCCCGGCACTGCCCCAGCCCCCTGGCACTGCCAGGCCGGGCCAGTGGACGTTATGCTTGCATGCACGGGAGAGGAGACGCGCTGCTGATTGACACCTTCCCATCTTTCCCACTCACGGACGCCTTCCCCCTCGCCCCGGGCCTGGCCGAGGCTCCACGTGCAGCCGCAGGAAGGGTAAAAGGCACCGCGCACCTGCCCCCGCGTTACAGCCCTTCCCGGCAGAAAGGAGCCAGCTGCACACACACACACACACACACACACACACACACACCCAGCACACACGCATGCAAGAGCTTTCCCACCCAGGCCTCATCCCTGACGCTTCTCCCCTGAAATGGCCGTTCAGGGTTTGCAAGAAAGCCCTGACCCCCCAGCGGGGGCAGCAAGCATGTGGCTGCAGCTTACGATGAACCTTCCTAGGCCACAGATCACATATTGCCTGTTTTACACCCCAGCTCCCCCCTGACTCCCCACCCCTCATCCCAGTCCAGTCCAGAGCCAGACAACTTTGGAAGTACAGTGAGACCTGGAGAGGTAACACATAACATCTGCCCACACGCCTGCATCACAGGCGGAACCAAGTAGCAGCCCTGAGGAGGAAGGAGGGCATCCAGGTGACCCAGAGCAAGGAGGAGGGGGACATTTAGGGGTGCTCTGGCCCCCCACTCCGCCTGAGTGGCTGATGGGAAGGACGTTGAGTTACTGCAAGCCGGGAAGGAGACAACTGCACTGCAGGTGGCAGCCGCTATAGGTGACCCCGAGGTCGTCGCAATCAAGTGGAGGTGGTGGCACAGGTGCTGTGGCCGACCCAGCACTGCTGGCTCTGCCCAGCTGCACCCGGCGCCCTGCCCCAGCCCCAGGGGACCGGGCCAGCACCCGATTCATGCTGTAATTGAAGAGTGGGAGAAAAGTGAAAGCTCTCAGCTTAGCTTGTCGAAAGGGTAGAGCATGGACAGGCTCTAGAGCCTCCAGGCTGGGTGCTGAAGCAGAGGATGTATCTGTATTGAGCGAGGACATCACTGCAAGGCCACATTTGTTTGTAAGGGGAAATCATTCACAGCCTCCACTGCCCGGAGAGCCACCCCCGGTCTGCCTCCGGCTTGCATGCCGCATCCAGCGTAAGACGGAGAAGCGAGCCTGGCAGGGGGAGCCGGAGCAGCACCCCCGGCAGGGCTCCAGCTAGCCTGCCCCCCCCCCCCCCGGCCTGACTTTTCCCTTAGCTCTCCAGTGCACTCCCAGGCTGCAGCCGGAGAGGCGGGAAACCCTTGGGCAAAGGTTTTGGAAGACCCCGGGGAGACAATGCGAGCGCTCGGCGCTGCAGGAGGGGAGCCTGGGGCCGGGCCGGGCCGGGCCGGGCTGGGGGCGCTGCGCTTTGTTCCGCCGGCGGCCCCGTCCCTGGTGGCGGCGCCGCAGGGGGCGCGGGCCGCCCCCGCCCACCCGGCATGTGCAGCGCTCCGCGGCAGGAAGGAAAACGGAGGAAACTCATCGCCATCACTTACAAAGGAAAAACATTTCTGGGCTTCTCCCTCCCGCCCCGCAAGCTCAGGCAAGTGAGATAGTTCACGGTCCTGGCACGGGCCGGACGGGCTCGTCCTGCAGCCTCATGGTGCCGGGAAAAGGCCGGGGGATGGGGCGGGGGGTGTAAGGGAGGCCGTGCCTGTCCGCCCGCCGTGCCGAGCCTCCCCCGCGGCGCCGGCGGCGGCACGGGGACCCCCCGGCCCGCCCGCAGCCCCTCGTACCTGCCCGTTGTCGGGGCCCTGCAGCAGCTCCTTCCCCACGGGGTAGCGGATCTCCACGCCCGGGGTCTTGTCCTCACGGTCCCCCGGGGAGCTGATCACGGAGCCGGAGACCTCGCTGATGTCGCTGGCGGTCTCGCTGTAATTGTCCCCTCCGTCCAGCATGTCGTGCCGGCTGCCGCTCCGCGGGGTCCGGGACCCCTTCTTCCCCACGCTGTAGGCGTCGAAGTCGATGGTTTTGTTCTCGTAGGCCCCCTCCACAGAGGCGAACATCCCCCCGTATTTCTGCCGCGGCGTCTGGGCTGTCGTACCCGGCCTGGCCAGATATACAGGCAGGTCATCTTCTTTATTCCAGTTCCTCTTTCTCTCGGCCATTCTCGCCGTCCGGGTCTCTCCCTCCCTCCCGCTCTCTCTCTCTTTCTGCCTCCCTCTTCTCTGCACCTTCCACTACCGGGATAGGCTGCTAGTGACCATAAAAATGAATGGATGGATGCAGCAGTGGCGGAGCTGGGTTGGCTGGTAGGATCTTTCCCTTAGGGAGACGCAAACGTTAACCTCCCTCCCCCCATCCACCCTCTGCAATGAAGAAAAAAAAAGAAAAAAAAGAAAAGAAAAGAAACAAGAAAGAGAAAGAAATAAATCCAAGCGGAATTTAAAAATAGCTGTGTTAGTAAAAAGCACGTGAAAATAAAGTACAAAGAGAGGAGAGAAGAGGGTGGCAGTGGCAGGTGATTGGAAAGCCCTTGACGAATGGGAAGAGCAGCAGCAATTCCCAGAGCAAGGACCGCAGTGCACACGCTCTCCCGGTATAAAGAATGAGCCGGGGGGCGGGAGGGAGGGGAGGAGGGAGCCCCTCGCCTGCACACGCAGCCCGTGCGCGCAGGGTCCTTCCTGGCGGAGCCGCCGGGGAGACCGCCCGTCACCTGCTGCTATGTGCCTTCGGGGGAAGGAAAGGAAAAGAAAACGGAAGAAGGAAAAAGGAAACAAATAAAGACACCCAAATCTCCCCCCGAGCGAGCCGAATGGAGTTACTCCCACTACGCACACTCACACTCCCCCCCCCCAAACTCCCTGCGCAGCGGGGGGCTGCGGAGGGGCCACCGGCAGCTCGGCGGCCAGCGCTGCCCGGGCAGGGGGGCACAGCCGGCGGGAGGGGTGGGGGGCTCGGGGCCCGCCAGCTCCCCCCGCCGGGGGCCGCCCCAGCCGAGGGGCGCAGAGGCAGAGCCAGGCCCCGGGGCACGGGTTGCTGGCGCTGCCCTCTCCCTGCCGTGCGTGCCGAGCTGCGGCAGCTGGTGCCGGGGGGAGGTTGCGGTGGAGGAAGGGGGGGGGGTCGACCCCGCTGCGCCCGGCTGCCGCCGACCGCTGCGCCCAGCCCCCCGGCCGCACCGCGCCGCGCCGCGCCGCGCCCAGGGCGTCCGGGGGCGGCTGCGAGACTGCAGCGCGCCGCGGAGGCAGCAGGCACCGCGGGGGCGGCCAGCCCCGGCGCGGAAGCGGTAAGGCCGGGCGCTGCCTGCGCGGCCGGCACTGCTGCCGCCACCGGCACGGCGCGGCGGCTCCGCGGAGCAGTCCGCCCCCCCGGCGCGCGGAGCAGCCGGCGGCGCCCCGGGCGCTCAGCCCGCGGAGCAACCCGCGGTGCCCGGCGCGCCGCGCGCGGAACTCCCCGCGGAGCCGCCGCGGAGCTGTCCGTTCAGCACCGCCGAGGCGCTCCCGCGCACGAGCAAGCCCGGCCGGGAGCCTCCCGCCGGGGCTCGTTCCGGCAAACCGGAGACAGCCGGCGAAATTTGACTCAGAGGACTTTACTTCGCCTTCGGAAACGCCGGTTCCCCAAATAAAAGCAGGAGGAATGGAGAGTGACTTACTCGCAGCTCACTTCACAGCCCACTTCAGAGGTCTTTACACCTCTACTTGTCTTACAATGCTAAGGAGATCATCCCCTAAAACCACAAAACCTTGGACATCCCTCCCTGCTTTCTGCCCCCTCCCACTTCCCCCTCCACCATCTCAGACAACTTTGACAGGCTCTGAAGACACCAGCAGTTACATGAGGAACATTCTTTTTTGCTCTGAAATACAGTATATTGGAACAAACTGTTCTGCAATTGATTAAATGGCTAAGCACACTTGAAGCATTGGATCAATCGCAAGAACGGTTTGCCGCTCACATGCTACATACTCATGTTATTTGAATACAAGCCCAGCCATGCAGCATTACCGTCTGTGGCCCACAGGCATGCCTGGTGGTCCTAGCATAGGAAAAACAGAAAGATATAAGTGGCTGAGGAAAAGCAGGAGGTTAAAGACACAGGTGGCCAGGATTTCATGGGAAGGAAGTCCAGATAAGCATCTTTCTCATTTACAATTACCATGTGCTGAAACCATGTAATAAGCAGTGATACAACATACCTGAATATTGCTGTAACACATCAGAGGACAACATCTTTCCCTCCTGAGCTTTTTATAATTCAGTGATATTTCCTGTCTTGAATGACCTGCAACACTGTGAATGTGGTTTACATCAGGGAAGTTGGGGAATTAGTTAGTTCACTAACCATTGAGTATTAACAGCCTGATTTTAATAGTCTCAGCATCATGACTGACTTTTCTGAACATATATATGTTTTCACAGCTTAATAAACCTTGCTACTGCATTAACATATGTTAACAGTACTAATAAATAACATGTGAATGTATTATATGAAAATTTTATTGGTTTGTGAAAAAATAAGTATAGCTCCTAGGATGTCACTTTCTTATATACTTCTGTTGTATATAGACAAATATTGATTTCTTTTTATTAATGGTAATATTGAGATTTATTGTTCATGATGAAAAAAAGGTCATTTTGTTTCTCCATAGGATAACAAATTGTGATAGTTAGTAAAATATAACGGCAGTACATGTAATTTCATAAGTGATCTGTATGTTTTCTTAAGTACTGGAGAAATTATTCATTTTACTGGACTTTTCTTCCTAGTCAAGAGATAAATTAGAACCTCCAGAAAAAAAATTTTTTTTTGACAGTCCTATAGGTCCCATAGTACATGATGGATGTGTCTGATAAAGAATTCAGAGCTGAATAGCATCTTTTGTTTAATATCCATAAAACCAAGAAAGATGGACTCTATTTACACAAGATCTGGTTAGATAACATCATACAGGTTTCTAGAACAGCTCACTTTTTTGAAGTAATAAGTAAAAGCGTGGTTTTTGGCATTAGCTAGCATATTCTTCTTAGTGATAATATATAAAGAGACCATAAGACTTGGAACACATCAAATCCTTGCTTTAGAAAACAACATTAAAGTTTCAAGTGAGAAATAATGCCATAAAATCCTATCAGAATTTTTCTTTGCTTTTAAATGGAAATTCTTCAAATTACAGCCCTTAGTTTACTAAGAACTGTGTTCTAACTGGAGAGATGTATACTATTCTGCTCGCTAAGATGAAAAACGTAGCTTTAGCTACTACAGAGGCAGACAGAGTTACAGCCTGATACCCTATCATCTTGCAACCCTGCAAGTTTACCTAAAAAAAAAAAATGTATGAGAGACACTGGAGAAATATACTGTCTTGGTACCTTCTCCTGCAAACACTACTTCTCATCCTGTCTTGGCATAACATGGCGAGAAAGGAACAGAACTTGATTGAAAGTACTCCCTCTTCCTATAGGATCTTTAATCTTTATACTTGTACAGCATCAATGATAAATGAATTATATTCATAATTGGCTAAATGTGAGGCAGTGAAAATCTGGAGTCATGCTTGCTTGAACTCCAAAAAAATCTTCAATAAGAGTCCCTTGAGAAAAGCATCATTTACCAGATTGACGGTGGTATCTGGAATTCTTCTTGAAACAGTGCAAACACCGAGAGCTAGAACAGAACTCCACTGATGCAGGGGCAAATCCTGCCATGGTGCTCAAAGTATCTGCCATGCACGCTTTGCACCTATTTTTGCTAAGTTGTATCGAGCATAACAGAATCATCAGACAATAAAGTGCAAAAGTCCAGAAGGAGTGAGAATGAGACAGCAACTTGGACCAAGTTTTCTTTCTCCTACATGAGTGATCTGAGTTGTCAAGTCACAAGGTCAGACTCCTTCTCTCTGTTCTAAAGAACTGTTGTATTTCTGGCTACTGTGTCCTTTTCCTCTCCCCAAAAAATCCCATCCGGCTGTTTTGTCATTTGGGCTGTCTCCAGACATGTAGGAACCATGGATCCAAAACCCCACCAGCTGAGGTTTCCACTTTCCTGAGTAAGCACAGGTAAGTAAGCCTGTCATATTCTGTTAATTCATGTTAATTTTGCTAATTCAGCAAAAGCTGAATGGCAGCACCCCCACCAAGAGAAGCAAGAGCTCAGACACGGCAGTTGCCTTACCCTTACTCTCAGTAGACCAGTTAGCTACCACTTAGTGGCCCCTTCCTCAGAACAGAGACTTTCAGGTTGGCATCCAGGAGTACAGTCTCTCTCGACCGCGTAGGGAAGTCTAGGTATCTAAGGTTGGTGCCACAAATGGCCTTGCTAGTACCAGATTGCTACTTTTCAAAGAGCACAACTTTTAAATTAAGGACCCACAACAACTAGCCTGAATCTTGCCCCTTGACATTATGCGAATGTATTTTTAGCTAAAATTAGATCTAGTCATATAAAACCAGCTATGTTTTGCAAAATCCTGTGACATTTCCTGTGATATTTAACCCATGTTCCACTTTACATGACAACACAAAGACAAGCATATCTGATGCGCTGCATTTGTTCCCAAATGTACAAATATGTCACCTTTCATATAAATCTCCACTTAATTTGAGCTGTATTTACAATTATATTTTAGAATCTCCACCACCATTTTAGAATTAAAAATAATTTAAATTATAAAGTTTTTAATTTAAAATATGCATACATTTAATATACAAAATTATACAAATTATACATTTAACTAACATAGAAAAATACATCTTGTTAACAAGATAAAATGTCAACTTATCTTACATAATTTAAGAGAGAGTTACAAATCTGTGATAATCATCAAGTAGACTTCTGTGACTGCATTACAGTTCTGTATCCTCCCTAGTTACACTGAAAATTAATACATATGTACATTTGATATCTGTGACAAACATCTTAAAATGAAAGTCATTGCTGAAAAGTTAACCATAAGCTTTTAATGGAATAGATCAAAACAAGAGTGGTATCTTTCATATTACTGAAACATTATCAGTTAGCTTCTCTACCTTGACACCTGGTTGCAGGGCAGTCATGGGTAAGAGTTTAAATTTTTTTTTGCACATATTTACAAAAAAAAAAATCAACAAAAAGGCTGGTTCATCTGGTTAATAAAGTATCAAACCATAAAATCAAAGTTTTTTGTGCATTCTTTGGCACTTCTTCAAATGGATCCCAATTTGTGTCCCTAACAACTGCTTTTCGTGACTTCTGGCTAGCATCACTGTCGGCCGTGCAAAAGAGTTACACATCTGCATGGCACTAGAGCTCAAAAGCCAAAACCTACATATATTATGCATCCCAAATTTTTCATTAATACTAAAGGAGGCAGGGAAATATCTTTTTTTTTCTAGTCAAATAAATGCGTGTAGTAAGTCTTATTTACATGATTATTTTTTTCAAAGTTCCAAACAAAAGAAAGAAGCTTAATTTACAAACAAGTCATAAAAATCTGTTCCATGCTGAGTCGTGTCTTGCATACTGTGAGCTGTGGTCATGGAATAATTTTCTTTTAATTACATACATGTTCTTAAACTTGTTTCTTACCACAGGGAGCAAAACAGAAAACCACCACCACATCCACTTTCAAACTCCCACTTTTTTTTTCATCTCTGTACCAGTAAATTGTCTAAATTACTAAAAGGTAAAATTCATCCATGAGCCAAGGGCCTATTCACTTTTCTTAAGATCTTCTTAGGATCCTAAATGAGTACATGCATTGCCTCACACAGGCTTTTTGTAGAGGAATGGTTTTCACCTGTTAACTATATCTTCCTTTTTTTTTTTTTTTTTTTTTTAAAAAAAGAGAGCAGAGAAATGTGGTTGTTCAGAATCCATTCGTGCACGTTGCGCAGTAACCTCTCACACTGTAATTTACATTTGCATATTCATATTCCCACAGCAAGAGTCTATGTTACATAAAAAAACAATAGTGAATAGAGATTTATACCACAGATCCCAACAACTCCAAATCAAAGCAGGCTTCCGCAACTACTAATCTCTGTTTTTCTGCCTCTTATTCTGTTTTCCTGTCTCTTATGTGCATAGAAAACATTAAAGAGAGCATGATGCTTAGGTATCATACATGAGCATTTTGTAAGCCAAGTAGGAGAAAGCACAAAATCTTGGTCCCAGGGAAGCCAGTGGAAATTTGCTAGTCGTTTCAGCGGTACAAGCATTTCATCCAGAACATTTAAACTTCTCCTTTTGTTTTTGGGTTTTTTTTTTTTTTTTTTTTTTTTTTTGGTTTTACCTTGAACTTGCAACAATCCTAGTTGTCAAATAATGATTTATGCAGGGATTCCAGTGGTAGAACCTGTTATCTGTACTTTTAATTCATGTTCTATATAAGAAACATTATACTCTCTTTCCTAAGATTAGTGCAGGGACAAACATTTTTGTCCATAATCCCATGGCTACTGATTTCTAATGCAAATATGTTTGGAGCCAAAGGCACAATATATTTTAAAGGAATTCTGCTGAAGCAGGAAAAAGGTTTGAACAAGTTTCTGTAATCCTAAGGTCTGTTCCTCCTCTGCCTCCTTAAGGCACTAAAGGATTTCCAAAGGATTAGTGGCAAAACCCAGCATGCACATGTCCCTCCTCCCTTCACCCCACAACCATGGTAAATTCAAATACTAAAATCCTTCATTTACGTGTTACAAATACAGGTAGATTTATGAAATACAGATCAGGATTTCCACTTTTGAAAAGGCCACAGAGACAAACATCAACCATGCCTTAGCAGGAGGCTTATCTTCAGAGCTCTCCCGTGCGTGTGAAATATTTCCTAGCCAGCTGTATTACTCTGAATGTAACATGATTATCATGCAGTGAGTCAATCTCTGCTTCTGGCATCTGCCATCCACAGTGGTGTGAACAAGAGACTTTGGGCTTCTTAGTTGTGTAAGGGGCTGTGGAAACCCTGTAGGCTCTATTTTCAATATCCTGCCATACTTTATACAGTAGAGTATACGGAAATAACTGAATTGAGAAAGAATTTGTATCTCACATGTAGCACTGCCTGTTTTGTCCGTTCAGGGTGACAGAGGAAGGCTGTATTTACATAAGCAGAATTTATAGCAGCATCTTAATGTTGACTGCAATGAATTTGGTCAAAGTAATACTGTGCATATAAAGCAATTGAAACAAAGTGCCCAATTTTGCATTCTGAGAAACAGTTTGACATGAAAAAATGATACAAGTAAGTCCCTGAAAATCAGCACCTTTACCATACATAGATAACATATCTCAACAAGTTAACTCTGCTTAATGAAAGAAAACTGAACAGACTCTATAACAACTAGGCAACTTTTCTCCTCACCATAAGGCAACTAGAAAATAATAGCTCGGCTCTCTGTCTCTGCTAAGAACAATCTCACATTAAAAGCTTTACTGCCTTATTACAGTGATTTGAGGTAAAGCTGGGATTTTAATTCCCTATCCTCAGCCACATGAAATGTATCCACTGGTCTATCAATTTAATTAATAAACAGAATTTTCCAATATTGGTAAAACAATTTTCTTACTAGGAAATGGCTAAATTTAGGGGAGATGAATTTTTTATGAACCACAAAGGGAATGAAGCACATTTTATATCCCTTTTGTTAATCATTTTAAAATGGAACCAAATGGTAGAAAGCCTAAGATGCTACAAAATGGACAGGTTCATTACCAACATTTATAATTCATGGTAGGAGATTATGCATAAATACTAGGAAAGAGGCATGATATTTTTATTGAACACTTAACTTGAAAGTAAGATGTAGGGTTTTATTGCATGTGTATTGTGGAAAAGATATGTTTTCAGGTTTTCAGGATAGTATGCAAATGGAGAGAAACCTACACATATGTCATTGCTTTATTTTAAGAACTTGTAGATAATCTTCAAGTGTTACCATGCCAACATGTCATCTTGTTACTAATCATAATCTAGAAATTCACTTTACATTAATCTGACTTGGGATTCCACAATTTATTATCCTTCTGCTTCCTTTTAAAGAATATCTGGAGTTACTGAGAGGCTAAGCACTGCGAAGAGCAGCACATTCTAGCAATCAGCTAATTTAAAAAAAAATAAGAGTAAATGCAAGTTGTAAAATGGTTATCAAAACTGGAAATGCATTATACTTTAAGGGATAGTTTGGGAAAGTAGTTGTTCCCATTCAGAACAGCAGGAGTAATGCCATTGACTTCAACAGGGCTGTGTGCAAGCTTTTAGTTAAAGAAGGACTGCGCATATCCATATGACCTCTTACACGCAAGTCTTGTGCCTGTGTGCACATCTCCCTGCATTCACAAACAGGTACTCGGGTATGAATAGCAGGGGTTATGGGTTCATAAATCTGCGTTGAACATTGTGGTTGCACATGTATGAGCACCACATGAATTGTTACCAACCTGTAGGTACAAAAACACCTATTTCAGAAAAAGTACATGTGTATATGTACCTTATCTGAAAGTTAAATTCAGCGTGGGCTATTCATGTGATTGAAATAACCAGTCTGGAGTATTAGGACACAGCCCTTTAATGTTCTAAGTGTCTCTCAGTGCACATTAAGTGCATCCTCACTTCCTACTTACCCTTGTAAAGTGCAGTTCTGTCTCATTTCCTTGGGATAGTTTGTACTCTGAAGTACCACATCCTCAGAAACACTGAACACCTGAACTCAGATCAAAGCCAGCACCTTTTTCAGGAATGCTCAAAGCCATATAAGGCTATAGCTATTACACACCTACATAAGCAAAGACTGAGATTTGTGCTAGACGTGGCAATTCCTTTAAAATGCAAATGCTAAGATTCTAAGGAAACAAAATAGAAAAAACCTCAAACCATAACACTGGCTTGGCTCATGTCACCAACTTCCATGACAGGATGTGGGAAGCCACCGTCATTGATAAGATGGTGCAGCTTTTTCCCATTATGAAGCAGCTGTGATAACCACCAGGTCAAAAGCACCTTTCATTATTCCTGCAGAGTAGCATTACTTCTTCTGTGTGCCCAATACATTCTTCCCTGGATAGGAGGAAGGAAAAAATACAAAGCAAGTAAAACATACAGTAAGTATCTGGATTTCCACAGTTTAAAGAATCACTATTCATTCAAGGCCAAAATAAAGCATTTGAAAAGTAGTATACCTTACTGCTCCATTTCAAACATTAACATAATGCCAACATAATGTTGAGAGAATACAGTGTGGAAACTGAATTGTTATCCTGTGATTGAGACATTCTCCTGTAATTTACTAATTTTAAGATGAAGAACACATCTCATAACTTTCTACTTGCTCTTCCTATTTGCAAACCATTTTTTCTCACTCATTTATCAATATGAGAATGAACACTTACTGCATTTTCCTAACATCATTTCTTAATCCCCTTGGCAGTGATCGCAGAAGTAGATCCATGGTGTGTTGACGATTCTTGGATAAAGTTCACTCAAAGGATGACAGCCATCACAAATCCAACCCTTCAAGTAACTCCTACTTCTATGTCTCTTTCTAGAGTAATATTCATCTTCTGAATTCTTCTTCAGATACTAAGTTTCAAAGCCTACAATACATTATATCCGAAATTATTTGAAATTATTTGAAATTTCAACTTGTTATCATTATTATTGTCGTTGTTAAACATCATCAGTGATGTACTGCCTACACACTTAACCCTGGCTAAAACTTGATATCTATTTGAGAAATATACATCTTAGTACATCAGAGTATAGAAAATAACATAAGAATTTCTTCTAATTACTATATCTTAATTATTAATAGAATAACAGGTTGGTAATAGTAATTAACCATCACCCTTAAAACATATCCCATTCACTGACATTCCCCCTCCCAAAAAGAAAAAATTAAAAAATGAGAAAGATGAGAGCCTTTATGGCTTGCACTTTCAAGTGGGCAACTTTTTCCAAGTGTGAAGAACAGAGCTTAAAAAATCCTGCAGAGTAAAGCAGAATAATAAAGGTGAGACCACTATTTTTTGGAGAAGCAGCTAGACAGGATATTGTAGGAAACAAAATCAGCAAGGTATGCAAGAGTCAGTAACTTAGCCAGGAGACTGTCAGTTGTGCAAGAGCATGTTTATGAGCCCAGTGATGAGAGGAATTTGGAGCCCTTCCACATGCTCTAGTTCAGATTTCCAGCTTGGATCAGAAGGTGGCAAAAGTTTAGATTTGCTTCGGATTCAAAACAGTGTCAGAAGCTTTTTGCAGCCTTCTTAAGATGTTATACCTACTCTCTACATCCTTTGGAGGTGGAGCCAAGCAAAACAGGTTTGGAAATCCCTTTTCTCTTCAAGGTCAAAGAGAGACCAGGATATGTTGTAAACAAGTAGAGTCCACGGTAGTTCATTCTTGTCCCCAGACAATAAAGGAAGGCTATTGGTGTGCCCATATGAAAATACAGTCTCCAGGGACTACCTTCTTACTGTATTAAAGTCCTTCTAGGCTAACTGCAATTGGAACAAGAGCCAACAGCACACATTTATAGCACTTGCTATCTACAGTTTCCAAGTACCATTTGCAGGACGCCAGGCACTTTCCCCTTTATAATTAATAGTACAAAGAGAAATATGATGTGGCAACCGCAGAGCTGGCCTTGTGTTTTGGGATGATCTGAAATACCATCCTGTCTCTTCCACTCTCCCTTACACAAATTCTCCCTGTTGTGACCCCATCACTATTAGGGAGGATCTGAAGGATGAGATTTCTCTGCTCGCTCTCTCTCTCTCTCTCTCTCTCTCTCTCTCTCTCTCTCTCTCTAGGATCTCCTAAAACTTAGCATTGCTTTAAAAGATAGAGAGTTTACACTTTTTATCCTCCAGTTGCTCGCAAAGGAGCCACCCATTGTTGCCAATATTCACCTACTCTTTCAAAGGGAAAACAGTCCCTAAAGTATCATGTTTTAAAACTGGTATGGCCAGAACAGTGGAGATGAATTCAAACTTAACTCTTTCAAGAATCACATATCTTTTCATTTTAGTGACCACATCTTTTGCCATCTACCAATACAAATTTAAACCAAGTTTGCAACAACCCAATCCTTTTTCCAAAATCAAGATATTTGCTAAATGTACTGTAAAACACAGGAGCATTCAAAAACTTGAAACATTTTTTTTCTTGAAATATTCACAAATTACATTTCTTCTCTCATTTTTGTCTGACTCTTTGCCTTCCTTTTCACACTCCATCCATCTAAGATTGTCCTTACCCCCCCCCCCCAAAGTGCCATTATTTGTCCTTCCCTTTATTCTGCTTTCCAGGTCTTTTTGAACATTTTTGCTCCTTACAGTCTTATTTTGCTGATACTTTTATCATTTATCCTTCTCTTTTTCTTCACACCACTTTTCTAAGTAGCACAGCAACATAAGCCACTGCTGAACTGTTTTGTAATTACTTATAATCCCTCTCCTCTTGTCAAGAAGGAAGTCTATTTTGTGAAATGCTTGATGCAAATAAAAAAGGTCACGATGTCATTTCACCAGAGAAAAATACTGACCAAACATTTACAGTGCTTAAGCACAAAGCTGCAGTTTCCAGGTGTGCATCCATGAAAACCAGCTGAGTCTTTATCAACAGTCCTGCTTTCTAATACCTTTAGCACAGGAATTTCTGGTGCTCAGAAATCTGCTAGCTTCCTTTTCTTTGTTAGGGCTAAAGCACATGCTTGAGCAATGGTGCAGATACTAGACTCAGGCTCCTTCACATCACAAGACGAGCAAAACCAATTTCAGTCACTAACACAAAGAATTGTTAATGCAGAAGGTCGTTAAACAAAAGTGATTTCTCCATGACATTGGAGTCTTAAAAGGAACCTTACAAAATAAAAATGATAAGGTTGTGCCATCTAATCCCTGAACCTCATCAGCATCTTGGGATGTTGGAAGGCAGAAGAGAAGTTTAATCAAAAGTGAGAACTGTCACACTGGGCACAACAAAACTGCCTTACAGGTGTACAGGAAGGAAGATAATACGTGATGCTAAAGGGAAGCTAGAGAGCATCTTGTAAGCTGCAGACGACTTCCAGAGGAATGTAGCCTCGTACTAAGTCAAGACAGAATCATTTCTCCAAATAAAAATCAGTGATCCACTTTCATGTTCTCACTTGACATTCTCCAAATCTTCTATGACCTCTGCGAACTGCCTGCATTTATTTGTTCTGGCTGTCTCCAGCCCTCTTCATTTATCCCTGTTCCTCATGTGCTAAATCTCAGGAAATTAAAGGATCATTGGAAGAGACATCAGAAGGTCATTTAGTCCAACCTCCTACTCAAAGCAGGGTCAGTTATGAGGTCAGATCAGGTTGCACGGAGCTTTATCCGGTCAAATCTTGAAAATCTGCAAGGACAGAGACTGCACAACATTTCTGAGTAGCCTGTTGCAGTATCTGACTGTCTTCATTGGGGAAAAAGATTTTCTTATATCCACTCTAAATCTTTTTTCTTTCAGTTTGACACCCGTTGTGTCTCATCTTTCCACCACGCATTATGTGAAAAGCCTGGCTCAGTCTTCTCACAGACCTCCTTGTAGGCACTGACAGGCTGCTCTTAGATCCCCTTCAGCCTCTCCACCAAGTTGAACTAATTCAGTTCACTCAGCCTCTCCTCAGAGGACATGTGCTCCAGCGTCCAGCCATTTTGATGGCCCTCCATTGAATTCACTCCAGTTTGTCAACATCTTTATTGTACTGGGATGCCCAAAATGGGATGCATTTTTCTAGGTGTGGGCTAATGAGTGCTGAGTAGAGAGAGATGAATCACTTCCCTCAGTCTATTGGCTGTGCTCCTGTTCATATAGCCAGGAAGCTGTGCAAAAATTAGTAACATTTTGACATTTTATTGCCTTCTTATATTTCAAATAATTTTTTTATTTTAAACAAGCCAAGTTTTCCCCATATGTTGACAGCTAAAGGAAGTGATATAGTGATATTCACTGACTTTCCAATTTTCTTTTTTTTATGTGCATTCAGATAAGTTGATGGGAGGAAGTAGATTAGAAGACACTTATTTTGCAGTTAGATAGTGCCATCAAGTCTGTATCTAAACTAACATTTTTAAGGAAGCTCAGAGAACACCAGTACTGCCAGGCAAGAGTGCTGTTATCACCTGGCCAATTCATTTTTTTCAGAGACAGATGATCTAAAGAATACAATGGTATAAATGGTACTGACTAGCCCATACAAGCACTTCCATCTCCACTCAAAAGGATGAAGCAGAGAGAGTGCTCACCAACAGCACCTTCTTCCAAATACATTTCTTCTATTTAACTCCTCCATCCCTTTCAGGCACCCAGGAATTCACTGCCTTAGTCAATGGTTACTGTCCCTTGCAAGGCACATAGTGTAAGCCACCCTCCTCCCTCACTCAGATAGGTACAGCAGAAAAAGCTTTGCAAAAAAGTTTTAGTGTGTGCATCAACATCAGAAGAAAATATATCTGTCTGTGCAGAATCACCATCAGCAAAGTAACCACTCCTAAAGTTTCCACAGCATGTTCAAAGAGTCTCTGTTTTTTGGGGGGAGGGAGGGTGTGTGTTTGTTCATTTTTTCAAATTAATGAATACACCCACTAGATTTCCAACTAAAGAGGTCTTTCCATTGTGAAGGTAAAGATGGAAAAAGAGAGACATTACTTTCCTTTGATTCTCTCAAAAAGGGCATGAAATGATGTCTGCTATGTTTTCCAGGCATCTGCAGTGGGCTTAGGCAGTGAACCAACTGCTTCACTCTTGCCTCTGACTATTCTCAGTCAAAATGTACTGGGAACATTTTCTGATAATGGATAGCCTGTAACATTGAAGATCGGCAGTCACAAGTCCATAGCAAATGCTTTATGCCTCCCCTCTGCTCTACAGGACGGTTATACCTATTACCATGGCTTTGTATCATTAGAGATACTTACAGGAAAGAAAGTGCAAAAGTCAGCATATTATTATACAAGGAGGTACTTATTTTTACTATAGTGAACAAATGCTTGAAGAAAATGCTGTGCAACAACTGAAAACAGTTCTTGCCGTAAAATGTAAGAGAATCACTCTGCTCTATCCCTGTCCTACCAAGCACTGCTTATTATCCTCACTTCAGTATCACTGAAGCTCAGCTGGCTCCTACCACTCTTCCTGTGCTACTGTAGAACAAAAGAGAGGAGAATGTCGGGCATTAAGACTTATGCTCTTCTTCAATATTTGATAATGAAGGAACACATATTTTGCTTACTCAAACTAAAACATTCATTAACATAAAGTAATCTTGCCATTTATATTAATTACAGAAAGTCAAGTGTGTGGCATACATACCTTAAATTATCTATGTTAAATTATTTTATATATATTCTACAGTACATCTTTATTTCATAATATAAACATCTTTAGAAAAAAATTGATGGCCTGCATATAGAAAAAATGGAAAACAAGAAAATGACTGCAAGAAAAGAAACATTGCAAAGCTGAGTTTTTCATAATACACATGGGATCCCTCAGCATTTCTGCAATGAAACATTGCAAACAAAGGGTATACTGATCCTTACGAAAATACTTAATTTCCAGATTTCCATGTCTGAAAAAAAAATCAAATAGCAGTCAGCGTACTCTTCTGACAAACAACTTGCTATTCATAAAGTTCATATCTAATTGATAGATTCATGTTGTGAGATGTGAGAATCTCATTAAACTCTGAATGAAAATGTATTGATCCCAATTACAACCAAAGACCAACAGAGCTTCCCTATATCTCACAGTAAAACAAAAGCTGTCAGCTGCATCCCAGGAATACGCATTCCTAGCAAAAAAGGAAAGCAACTAGCCAATCCTGGCTGCTCAAAATCACAAAAAAAGTGTATTCTCTACAGCTAGAAAATGAAATTACATTATTCTAAATTTTTGTGCTTAAAAAGGTATTATATAGTAAATAGTACAACATAGTAAATAGTACTGCATGTACACATCTGACTGAACATTGTTGCTCTAGCTTTAATGCTAGTTTCTTTCTTATGAAACCAATATAGTAATTTTGGTAAAATGAATTCATGCAGGGTGGAACAAGGCTTGCTTTGATCATACTGTGTGCAAAATAAATACATTAACTTCATAAACAGTTGAATCCACAATATGATCAATATAAAACATATGACTAGTGCTGTTATTTAATGTTATGGAACTCTTCAGCAAAATGTCACACACTCATTTTCACACTGTTTGGAGAAGAACAACTTTATAGTCTTAAGTAGGGTTGGATAAACACAGTGAGCAAGAATTGAAAATATCAACTCTCATAGATGTACATGACGTGACAGATGAGTTCACTGCTGTGCTGAAGGCCATTCTGGAAGTTTACCTGTTTTATTCACGGCCTATAAAAGTACTTACAAACAATATATTTGCTTTCAAAAATATGTTCTAATATAACATCCTTGAAAATACTTGTTGTTCTTGTGCAAGACACCCAGCTTTGAGATGAAAATGCATAAGAGGAATCCTGACATCTAACCTCCTGCTTATCAAATATTCCAAAACTTTGCAGGCAGGCAGCAGTAACATATAAACTTAAGAGATCAGTCATCAACCCAAAAAGCATGAAAATGTAGACAAAGCAAGCCAGTTTGCCAATAAGCTTAGAGTGAAACACATTAATCTAAAGTAGTCCAACACTTTAAAATGACAAATGAGGAAACTTCAAAGTCTGGTCACAGACTGCTCAGAACACATAAAAAAATGAAAACCCCAGCTGGAACCAACTTCATTTTTTAAAGATAAAGCATTCAGCCAGTGCTACTCCCAACTAAAAAGTGGCCCTATTCCAATTTAAAATAGGAAACAATTAAGACATCCTTGTATTCAAGGTATTTTTTCACAGGACCGTCTTTACTGTTTCAATTTTCATGTACTGTCATCATTCCATTTATATACCCCAGAGCTTTTCCTAGCCTTGAAAATCTAGTGGCACCTATTAAGTATGGACTCTTTTTTGTGCTAAGGTAAACTGAGGACATGAACCCAGTGTTATTTACCTCTCTCCCACTAAGACAGATATAATGGATTTAAGAGCTAATACAAATGAGTTAACCTCATAGTATAGAGACAATAACAGCATGACACCTCCAAATACAGTATTAGAATGTTACCTTCTAAATAGCAGGCATATTCGTTTTGAGAAACATCTCAAAACAATAGCATAGTACAGTGAACCAGTATATTTTAAAAGGATCATCTTTTAAAGTCAAGAATGGAGACAATCCTCATTATATGCATATTTCACTGAGATTAATGAAAGAAGTGGGCATTATCAAAAATTACTAAGAGTAACAGACAGTGGCAACATCCACAACAAATACTTCACATCTACAACATTCCACTGCAAAGCCCCTTTAGCACCACTGTACATCCAGCTGCAACGGGAATGCATGGTGTTTCTTCCAGGGCTGAAAATGCAACACTCAGGTTGACACACAACAGCCCCAAAACAATTTGCATTAGAAGGGAGGAGCCCAGCTCTGTTACTTCCAAATCTTTCAGACCAGTGGGCCAGTTTCCCTTTACAGTGTCTCACAGAGATATTTTCATATCAAAATCTTAAAGCTAAGGCTCAGCTGGCAATGTTTAATATAGTTTCACAGACCAGTTGTAAATCACCAATGGAACAGATGTATCTGCAACATGTAAATAGCTACGAAGCTTGTAAAAATGTGCTTCATTTGCTGAACTTGATTGAATCTCCTTACAGTAAGACATTGCAAAATGGACTGAGAGACTATGAGGGGAAACCCTGTGCCTCAGAATAAAACCCTGCCTTGACAGTGATGCTCGGGAAGCCAAGGAGGTAAGTGCAACTGTGAAAATCTGACAGATCTGCTAGGATAGAAAGACTATAAACAGTGAGCAAGACAAAATAAGGTCCTTGAAAGCAGAGTCATTTGAGCCTTTCAGTCCCAGGAATACGCTATTTTTTTTACCAGACAATCTTCCCAACCAGTCTTATCCATATTTGCATGGGGAAAGGCTGCCCAGAAGAGCAAGGGTTGCATTCGTCTAACCTACAGCTACATTTGCTTCACAGAAGCTTTGTCCTTGCCAGTGTGGGCTTGTCTGTCCTTCAGGCCTTTCGATATTCTGAAAAGCACTATAAATGTCCAACAGAAAACCATTTATATAAATTATTTGCCTTAGAGGAAGTCTGTTCACAGGCATTTTCTTTAAAAGTCAAGGTTATTAAGAATGGCTTGCTTAGTATGAGACAAGACTTTTATGATTCACAGCAGACTGGAAAAAGTCATCAGCAACACTGCATATTTGCAGTATAATGTTTAGTTACCAAAGACAGTTTCAGAGTTATTGCCACCTCCTAAGACACATTTTTTTTAATTGCTGTAATGGAACTGCAGCAGTTACAAAGAAATATCTTTGCCTTAAATGCACAGTCATACGAATAACTCATCAGCAGCATTGCCTTGGTGCTGTCAGCCTAAGAAAAATGTTCAGGTAAAATCGCATTTCAGCAAAGCATTTCCATAGCCTACTCCAGCCACGCAGGGATAAATGATGTATGGTCACCCAGAACAGATGAGGTAGCATCTGAACAGATGAAGCAGAGGATTTCTCGATGCACTGCACAACATTGCAAAAGCATAGGAAGACAGGAGCACAGAAATACTTGAGCTTTTTTCTTTTCCTTTTTCCACCTGATCTTTATAAATGCCTGCTGAAAGCCATAATAACTACTAGAGTAGCTTGGATTCTTTTTTTTTCTTTCTAAAGTAGCAGTTAAAACAATATCACTAGAAGTCTGGGAGCCAGCTAATAGCAAAAGGCTTTCAGTGGTTCCTTCCTCATCCTGTTACCAGATCAACCTATACCAGATTTCTGTATCAGCCTGCACAGCCCCGCTGCCAGCCACAGGGGATACACGGCCACGGTCTCGGGGTGCTGTGAGATAGTACCCCAGGATATCTGCTGGTAGCCCAGGTATCATGTGGAAAATCTCCAAATCAACAGTGAATGTCATTCAGATGCAGCCATCTAAAGACTGTTAAGTTTAATAACTGCAATATAATACCATGACAACATATTTTAATGCCTCACCAATAATAAAAAATCTAACTGCTTGAAAACGATTACTGAAAAAAAAATTAATAAATAAAAAAAAAAAACACTTGCTATTTCCATACAGAGGCAGAGCAAGCTTCCATGGTCAAATTTTATGCCCTGTAGTGAAGGATTCCACACCCAGCAAATGACCTACATAGCAGGAAGTCATCTTTGTTGCAATCCTGTCCCCCTGAGCGCTGAAAAATTTGGAAATCAGACAAGATGAATGCAGTGGCCCAGATTCTCTCCTTCATTTGGGCAGCTCTGCACTGAATCAGTAATCCTAATTCACCCTACAGGGGCCACAGTCACAACTGTGATTCATAGAGCCTGTGGTACCACCATGTTCCTGATCCATGGCTAAAGGAAGTGTGAGTATGCTCACTACCAGCGACTCCTGACTGCTGAAACATCACTCTGTAGCCATGTATTATAAGTATAAATTAGAGTAGCCTTCAGAGTGCTATAACTTACATGGGGAATGTCTTCATTCAATTTTAAGTTCATGCTTGGGACACACATGTGCCCACACAAGTCTCCTGTCCACACTGTTTGGACCAATATCTCCATTCAGACATGGCTGTAAGATCAGCCATAAGGCAGGCAAAGGAAAAAGTTCAGTGTTAATTGTATTGCATCTGTCATTGCAGTACCATCATATAGGTCAGTCAAGAGACTTTCTAAACAACCATGTCCTCATATGCCATGATGACAACTGGGATTTGGAGGTCATCTGATTACAGGCAACTTAGCTACATGAAGAGCTGCAGCTGACTTGCATCTCTGCTATAGAGCTGTGTAAGGGTGGCAAGGGAATGAGCTGGTTTCTAGTCTGACTCAACTAGAGTTATGTATGGATATAATGAGAAAATCCCAGATCAGTGCAGAGATGATCCAGAATCAGCAGAGCCACTAGGTTGGTGCAGAGATCTCCTCCTGCTCTCTTCTTCCTAACTGGGCTTTGTACCCATTATATCTAAAGCAAGAGGTTGCAGGACCTCCAGAATCAGGTACTAAAATGCTAGGGTTTCAGCATGGGATAACTAAAAGCAGTCACAAACATTTTACACAGAACATCTAATTTTGATGAGGCTGCAAGAAATATGTCTGATTTCCTGTCAGGTCCCTGACCCTGTTCTTCAACAGTACTTCTGGCAGGTTGACAGCGAGTGGGAGTTTGAAAAAAGTTTTTGCTGCAGGATTGTTTCAAAGATCTCAAAGCTTCTAAGCTGCTGGCTCCGCTACAAATCTCATTAGGCAGGTTGTCAAGAAACTTGGAAAGGGGATCCCTGCTCATAAACTCTGAAGCTGCAGCTCCCTGTTAGCCCAGCAGGCAGAGAGAAGTCTGGAAGCTCTGGAAATGTGCAACTTCTTGGCAGCCCAAGCAGCTAGAGTACCCAGACAGACTACTTTGAGCTGAGGACGCCAAGGCTTCTGATGCCTCCAGTTCTAGGTGTCATTAATTTAATTTTAAAAAAGTAAAAAAAAAAAAAAAAAAATCAAAATCAGAAACCACCACCCCCCCCAAATTCAACAACCTAATTTTCAATTCAAATCAGATTAAATCCAAACTAAACAAATGCATCAAAATACTCTGCAAAATGGAATGATCTTTTTTACCACACTGCTTCTCTTAGAAATGCAATTCTGGATGGTGTGCAGCACATCTGCTGGTCCAGACTCATATACCTACAGAGTGTCCCATCACTCAAACAGACTTTACTTTCACAGCCTTCATAACCTCCTTGCCCTTCCTCCTCACCCCAAGTATTCATCCTCTCCTAATTTTATTTTCAAAAGCAAGCCCTTCAGGGAATAACAAGTTTTGTGTTTCCCTCACCCTTAAACACATAGCCATATAGCTCCAGAAAAAGCAAACAGAAAGCAACAAAACTTAAAAAGACACTATTTTCACATCTGCACATTGACTGAGCTGAAAATGATTTATTCTTCTCAAATTCCTATTAGCACAAAGCTCCATATACAGGTCAGCAGGCTTATGTAACAGTGATGCATCTGGCACTCTGTCCCAAATTAGTAAGACAGAATATGGCGTGACTGCTACATAACCTTGTGCTCTGCTCATAGGCTCATATTTGTCTTTTTTTTTTCTTTCTTTCTTTCTTTTTTCCTCTCTCTCTGTTAAGGGAGACCAACTGTAATCTTAACTTCCAGTATTCCAGACACCTGTAGCCATTATATGTTCTCACCCTGGTGCTTATAAACAGAGACATTGAATCATTTTCCTGAGACTTTTTTTCCACTATTGCTTATCAGCCCAACTATGGCTTGTTTCTAGAAAGAGAATAGATTTTGAGTTATTTCATATTAGTTATATTTTAACACACTCTCTTAAATTCAGTTGTTAACTTGCAAGCTCACTCCATCACATTTTCTTATTGCTGCTCCTTGCACTGTCTTTTTCTTTAATATCTTACATTTTCTCCCCCATTGATGGGTGTGTAAGGGGCTTCACTACAAAATGGTCATGGCAATGGTCAGGGACTTTATAATCTGCCCAGGAGCCAGCACCAAGGAGACTTGATATGGAGTAGGATGTTGTCAGAACTTTCCTCCATTGCGAAGTGAGGAGGATTTGTCTAGCACTGCTCCTGAGTTATCAGGGTCCATTCTGTAGGTCACATCATTCTGTATATATGGTTTCAATACCTCTTTTTGCATGTTTACATTTTTCATCAATTAAAATATTAACAATAGAACAAGACAATAATTCAATATCAACCAACCTCACCATAAAACAGTGGCTTTATCTGCAGGGATATAGCTCTGAGACTTCCCTAAATTTGCACCTGCAGTAACTTCCATAGCACAGCCTGTTAAGTCCATCACTGCTGCATGCATTTCCCCAGAACTAACAACAATTCCCTGCTAAGGTAATACATGTAGTGTTATACTAAGCCCAGTTAATCAACACTATCTCTGCGGAGAGCAGGAAAAAATGTTTCTGTGTCTATCATGCTCCATTAGCTTTCCCCATCCATTCTAAGCAATTAGTTCCAAAGACTTTCTGACCAAATTTACATAAAATTCATCCTTCCCTCCTACACCTTGTTAATGCATTAGACTGTAATTTTATAGGGATTTCTTGGAGATCACCAAGACAGATATCAGAGATCACACTATGCCTTGACCACACAGCCCCAGGAGTTTATAAGGGCAGAAAGTTCCTGGATCCCCTAGTCACCTTCCATGGAGTTAAACTCCTGTGGAGCAAGGACGATATTCATTATCAGAAATCCTCTAGGTCCATCTGCAGAGAGAAGGGTACAGATGCAGATAATATCCACACTTTTAGACTCTGCTTTGAACAGGTAGATGAGAAAAGAACAGTTGTCAACAGATATAAAGCTACAGATGAGAGATAGTAAGATCTTCTGGAAAATCTCTAAAGGTCAGAATGTGAGCTATTTGCAAAGGTGAAGAAGATGTGGGAGAGAAGCAGGTGGAACAATCTGTCTGGATGGGATTTGAGGAGTGCATTTCTCCAGCCAAAGAGTCTGATTACTAATTGTTCCCAGCCACAACTTCAGATGGCATAACTTCATAAACTAGTTCAGTTCTAGACCACTTAAGCAGGTGAAAACGTATTTGTGGCTTTCTATTAAGGAGCTTGGTTTTGCAAACCCTCCTCACATAGAGCTTCTGTTCAGAAACACTGGAATGGGAAAAATGTATTCAGGAGGCTTGTAGCATTATAAAGTACTAGGAAACAGCAGCTCTCTTGGCAATAAACTACTGCGAACAGTTGCATAAGCTAGAGAAAAGTAAGAGCAATACTTCCAAGCGTCTGCTTTCAGCATTATATTTACAACCTTACCCTGGCTGTGCATGTATTAGGCAGATTGCAAATTGTAGTGAGTGGAGGGAACAATCTGGCTATTTATAAAGCAGTTAACCTTTAAGAACAACCTTTGTATTAACATTAAAACCAGTCTTCTTCATGTTCAAAGGACCAGCATTTTCATCATTTGGAAAATGAGAAAATACTCCATAAATACATGTGTGAAGATAGCCAGAGATGAGTTTTCAGCCTTACCATCTGAAAGATCTTGGCTGACATAGACTGTACAAGATGGAACCAAGGCAATCTTGAGATGGTAACAAAGCACAGTCAGACAGTGGTAGAGTAAAGCTATTCCAGAATGCATGCCAGGATGGGGGAAAAAACCTATTCTTTTTATGTTTTTAATGACACAGTGACTCTTTGTTGCGAAGTGTTCCTGTTGACTTTCTTCTAATTAAAACAAACATACCATACTTATCTTTATACATAAGTTACTCGCCAATATCAGCTAGCAGTTGGACTGTTCAGCAGCATCATTTATCTAATATTAAGCTGAGACTAAGAAACCAGAAACAAAGGTTGGCATGATGCCATTACTCTGACCTTACTTCAATGTTTTCTTGTTTCCAGGGAAACTCACAAAACTTACATAAGAAAATTCTAAGCAAAAATGCAGATTTTTTTTTGTATTTGTTTAGCTCATCTATGAAGAAAAGGAAACAAAAATCAAATGAAATTGAGAGCTGCAATAACATTGACATAGATAAACACAATGCTGTCACTGACTACATGTATAGAAACAATTAAATAGAAGTATAAAACACTGTCATTTGCAGAGGTTCTAGATTGATTTACTAAGGTTACTTTCTACCTTAGCAAACTATTTCATAAAAATATTTCAAACACACATTGTGAATACAGTACCTTCACTACGCCTTCTTTAATTTTTTTGGCTGATTCAAAATCAACTTCTTGATGAAGGACCATGGGAGCCAAACCTTGCCTTCCATTCACCTTCAAAGACACAAAAACAGTGAAGCAAGCTTTGGTTTTCTCCCAAAACAAAACACAATGGTCACAAATGGTATGAATTGTTCAGAATCACAGCAGGTAACACAAACATTTTGTTAGGTCTCATGATACACAACTGCAAAATTAAAAATCATAAAAGGAATACAATTAACAATTAAAAGGAATATAATTAAAAACTAGAAAGGCAGAGTTCAGTTAAACAGCAATATCCGTGTTCTTATATGCTTCATGGATGGTTTGTGCTACAAAGGCCAGTCTTCGGCAGTACAAAACCGTTCTAGACCCAGAACCACCAGCCCTCAAAGATCACCTCCTCTTCCATGGGAAGATAAATCTAGAGCCCCATAAAGGAGGCCAGCTATATTTCCACCTCATAACCAGCCCAGCTTCAGTTCAGCCAGTGGGAAACAAGAGGCAAGGCTCTGTCTCTTTCCAATTTACTCCTCTCCAGCACAATCTTGCCCCAGCTAACTAGGTTTCACTACATTATAGACTGTTGTGGTCAATAATACTAGCCCTATTTTCTCATATAAAGTGAAAAGTGAGGTACAGAGGTTAAGAAACCGGCCCGCTGCCACTCAGCACAGCAAAACTGATGCTTCATGAGACAAGTTAATACCTCTTCTACACTGCTGGATGACTCAGCTTAACATAAGATATGTTTCAGCAACATATCTAGAAGAAAAAAGTTTCAATTCCACCATAGGAAAACAGATTACGGAAGTGTAGCTTAATGTGGTCTCCGCTGTTCATACAGCAATTGCACATAGGGGAGATTGTTCAGAAAAGAAGCTAAAAGGAAAAATCACATGACTCCAAAAACTAGTGAAGCTCAGTCATTCAGCGCAGAAGCACAGATTCTCTTCTTTCTCTTCATGAAACATAAGTTATGTCACAAGATAATGCAATTTAGGAAGTTAAACATGAAGTCACAGCATATATCTCCTCAGAAAAGTGTTGCAAGCTGGATGTGGAGAAAATCCAACTCAGAAAAGAAGAAGAAAAATGAAATAGTGCAGTGCTCTTTAACAATAACAGGTGACTTTCTCTTTCAACTGAAGGCCTCAGATTAAAGATAATATAGATAATGTATCACCAGCTCTACCGCATTTGTTTCCAATTTACATGTTGGATATCCCCAAGTAATAATTATTTAGCAATACAGCAAAGACATTCAAATTTTTCTTATACTCAGAAGTCATTCTATTCTAAGTGACATGAATTAAGGGATGTTGGCAAGTTCAGAGGGAAAAACAGACCTTCACTGAAAGCATGAACTAATTTTTCAATAAAACAGTTCATTCACCCTTATTTCTTTCCATCCTTCCTCAATCCTATATATAAACAGAAACTCATGTGATGCCTTCACAGGACTCATCGACAGCGCTGTGGTGCAACCAGCTGAGCTGGCATTCTCCTCTGATGGAGGAGAGCCCCATGAGCTGCAGTCTCCTCCGCGTCTCACGTCTCGGTACTGGCAGCTATGCTAAGGAAGATGACTACGCGTTCACTCCATTCAAATCCCAAGTCAGCATTTGAACTTGCCATACCAGACAGCAGAGACAAAGGTCAATTCTCTCAGTCATTTTAGCCCAAGAAGCTGGAAGGAGATTGCTAGGGCTAATTACCCACACATTCTGCATCCTACACCTTGTCATGAACATATAAAACTGCTGAGGATTTCATGGCTCTTTACCTTGAAAATTCATAGCCTTGTACTTGTGAAAGGACATAGAGTTTAGAAAGAAAAAGTTAGCTTTCTAGGTGCAATCATTCTTTAAGATTTCTCATAGAGACATTGTGTTTTCTTTCTTTGCTTCAATGTATCTAAACCATTGTCTTTTGTGGCAGCAAAAGAAAAGGAAACAAACATTTATTTTACACCTAACTTCCTCCACTGTTACACAGAGGATTTAAGCACAGAGCTGGGCCTTCAAAATCAATTACCCATTGATTTTGGTGCCTGAACCCCCGGCGTACACAGGCCAGGCCAACCCTCTTCTCACTGTAAATGAAACCTTGAAATGTGTCAACGGTGCTTTGTGTGTGCTATCTCTTCATAAGACTAATATACACAAAAGACTCCTCAGTACTCAAGATACCCCCCTCCCTGTCTGAGAGGAAGAAGAAAGAAGCGGATACTTCTCTGGTCCTGCAAATCCCTGATTACCTAAGGAGCAAGCAGTTAAAGTAACACCTACATGAATAAGAGGTTTCCAGGATCAGAACCTAGTTTAGCACCAGAAATTACACACCAGTGGGACCACTGGGATATTTTTTATTTTAAATATGTTTATTTAAACAGTCTGCTCAAGTAATGATCATCTCTCTATAGTGTTAACTCTTCCACCTCTCGCCCACCGTTCTGACTACACCTAAGATTTTGAACTGAGGCAAATATCAACATATGCAAAATACAAATACCCAGCCATGGTATTCCCACAGTACATCCCACAAATGAAAGGGAAGTACTTTTTCTCTTCTTTCAAGTTCTTTCCTATTTAATTATATCACAAAATTATTTCTGTCAAGAATTCAGAAAAAAAACAACTGCTTTGTTATAGCTGCTCCACAGCTGCATGGCAGAATACAACAACCAGCTAAGGCAAAGGCCATTTTTAGTGTGAGAACTGGCAGAGGGGGGTGGGTAGAAGTTTGTCTCCAGCAGCCACAAGCCATGTGCTCTACCCCTTCCCTCTTTTCCAGAGCAGAGTTCATTTCACAGGCAAACTTTCTTAGCAGGATCTTGAGCACAAACAAAACAACCTTTGTAGTGGGAGGGAGGGAAGGAAGGCAACACAGACTGAATTGCGGATGCAGAATCGTTCTTTGCCCTTTCCCCGTGGAAAGCTGTCACTATCGTGCTAGGCTCTCTCGGGGAGCGGGCTGACAGTCCCAACAAAGCAAGACGCAGAACTGATCTGGCTTTTCAGGGCAAGACAAAAAAGAAAAGAGCTGGGACCCTTCTAAAGGGACAAGAGGCTTTCTTTGCAGAACAGAAGGCTGAAAGAAGGCTCACAAGAGACTACAACTTTGACTCTATTTTTTTTTCTGGCTCAGACTCAATGTTACTTCACAGGCATAGCCTGAAACTTCAATTGGTAGCACAGCCGAGCTGTGGCTGCACGAGTATTTTTAGGCTTGGTTTCCAATGGAAACAGAGCACTCATAATTACTAGGTCCGTCTGTATCGGCCTCCCTCCATTACTTTTGAAACCAGCAGCCACATTTAGCTAAAATCAGCTTTGGGGAAAAGCCTCAAAGGTCCTACATGTTTCACAGAACTAGAAGCCTCAGTAAAAGAAAGTCACTCCTATAGTGAGTTTCCTTATTATGGGAAAAAACTATATGACAAATCATAGCTTTTCCCCTAAAGAGTTCACAGAGGTCCTCTGCGTACCCAAATACACTAAAGTTTTACCTGGGAGCTCACACCACTGGAGCAACTGCCAGAAACCCTCACCTCAGTTTCAGAGGCAATCTGATTCCAAAATCTACTTCCTCCAACTTAAAATTTCTCATTCTTTTACCATCAGTACATGTCCCTGTGATAGACCAGCACAACCATTATATTATTTCTGTTATCTAACCACTGTGAGTCTAGTCTTCCCTCTGAAAGAAGTTGTCTAGTCTCCACTAGTACTGGGCTGTATATTTAACAATTGTTTTTAACAACTTAGACTTCCTTCAGCTTCCGATAAACCGTCCTTCCTTGGTCTTCCAAAAACCCAAACCAAATCTCCTTACCCCAGGGCCAGTTCACACATGGAGTCAATATTGGCGCTGTATTCTGATGGCGTAACTGTAAACCGCAACAAACAAGGATAACGTGCTGTAGCGTAAGGGATTTTGCAGTGAGCAGCATCTTTTGCTATGTTCCACATGAATTGGCTTCCAGTGTCTCACACTCCACAAATCAAAGGTCTCATCCACAAGGGACCAAGTACTCATTCAGTGGACCTAAGCATTACATTAATCAAGTCATTGGCTGCAAATGCTCCTTGATTATTTTATTTATATATATATATATAGCCAGGCTCTTCACTGTCACTAAAGCAAGGTTACTATAACAAACTCTGTGTGACCTGCATAATCAATATAGCAGCAAAGAGCTGATAGCTGAATTTATATTTAAGTATTTATGTACTATTTATGTACTATTTCTGTATTTATAGCCTCAAATAGGAAATTTTAAAGATTAATGGCCTATGAAATTCATATCTACTATACTCATGATGTTATATTTATCCGATTTCATCCCTTCTTTGAAATTTGTGTATTTTTAAATGTTACACTCATCAGTGAGACAAAATATTAAGACAACCTTATTCAAATATGCTTCTATATTTCTATATTTCTTCTATATTTTCATTTTAGAATGCGGTTAAACTACTCGATAAAGTCCACATAATAATGTATATTTTACAGTATGGTTGGTCAAATTATTAGCATCTTGTTAGGAGGTAGAGTTCTTAACCAGAATTGCAGATTATATACATTTCTACAATATTTGAAACAAGAAAATTCAGAACTAGTTATCTAGATCATGGAATATTGAACAGAGATCTTTTTTTACCTTTAATTTATGTTTTATTTTAATCTACTTAACAAGTTTTCTTTTTTAAGTCACTAACATGCATTCAATTAGTGACTTGCCTGCCAGCTGCCTACTACAAGTTCATAACACATCAAAATAAAATTTAAGTTTGCTGGAGTTCTTCAGCGCACAAACAGACGACATTGCTCCTGGACCCACAACGGGATAACTGCTACTCACACAACCAGGACAGTGACTTGAAGTAAACACACTTTGGAGGGATATAGTGGGGAACTAAAATTATTGGGTTTTTTTTTCTTTTGCTGGAGTGTTATTACAGTATGCATTCAACTATTATAAAAATGACAGGTTGCATGCATAGTTTTTGTCTGCTTTTCCTTCATTATTACCAAAGTGCTTGAGTGTACACACACAATCTTAGATCAGAAAGGCCTGGCTAACTCTCTCTGGCTATTATTAAACTGTGTCAGTGCCAGGATAGGTAAGCAATTCATATTTCTAGTAACCGTACATGGAAAATAGACACAAGAGTGGGTTTCAAGTTAACTCCCAAGTGAAGTAGCATATAAGTCATATGGTGAGCTTCCATACAGACATGAGGCTCTGTCTCCATGAGACAAGAAATCAGACGTTCATTGTCCCCTCCCACACAAGTTCCCTTTTCTTATATATGTCATGCTAATATAATTCTTCTCTGAGCCAACTCCTTTTCCCAAAGGCAGCAGGATTATTCTTCTATCTGCAGGAAGGAGGGAAACTGAGCTTCAAAGCGCAAAAGTGTCTCAAAGCAATATACCATAAAAAAGCCACCAATATCTGTGGAGTAACTGCTGGGGATGAACTAAATCCACTGTAAGAATATTCTGTCACTGCAGTCTTGACAGAAAACACAGAAGCTTTTTGCCCTTGAATCTCAAGGCAGACATGGGCTTAAGGGATTCTTGCAATGAATAGCTCTGTCATACAATAGACAGATGGGGTATTTTGTTTTGGTTTTGTTTTTTGCTTTATTAGATTTCTTACTTTGGGTGATCTACCTAAGGACTTGTATATGTTGCATATTTGACCACTTTAGTTTTATTGGTTTTATAGCCATGTGTAGACAGTATAGGAAAGATAAGCCCTCACAAGCTCAGTAATAAATTTACCTTTATCAGTCCACAGCCGTTTTCCAGAAAAACCCACCAGTTTCAAAGACACTTAGGTAAGGGTGGGGAGGCAAGAATTGGAAACCGGTTAAATTGTATCCCTCCACCTGCTTTCCCAGTATTAATAGAGTTCTACCTAATTCCCTCAACATGCGTAATTGACATCAATGTAAACACCATCACGCCATGTGCTTAACTTCACACTTCTAACATTTAGACTCATTTCTCTTTGATATTTTAAGACTTTTAGGCAAAATTTGTAAAATTTGCCTTCCTCAGCCTATCAGCTATATTTAAATGGCCTTGTTTAAGAAGTGTTGAGTATGTCTCACCATTACAAAGGACAGAATGGTGCTTAGCTTTTTCTGGCTGCAGTGTCACATGTCAAGAGCTAATCTCCAGAGAAGTCTTAGGTCCCACTTTTTGCAATACCCATATCACTTACAAAGGAAAAGACCTTCGCTCCTAGAGCAACATAACAATGAACTTTTGGGGGCTCATTACCATAGTATTTCCTCATGCCTCTGAAAGGGAACATTACATCTCTTTAGCTAATACAACTTGTATATCAGTTCGCTTTACCTCTTTGCACCTCCCTGCTTTCTAAACCTTTTCTTTTAATTGACTTGAGAAAAGATTTCATTAGAGAGGATGGAAGTTTTACTTAAACTGTATCAACATCATTTCTGCAGCCTTCCTTGGAATCCTCACATCTCTCTCTCACGTTCTGCAGGAAAGAGTCAAATAGTCCTTAAACAACACCACAAAGAAGAAGGACAAACATCCATAATAGATGTATCAAAGTTCAGTCTAATCCTTTTATAAATCATTTTTGTGCCAAAGGATTCAGCCACTTTTGTTGACAAAACTAGTCCAGAACATTAAATTTGAGGTATATCTATTTAAAAATATGTCCAGTGAAAGCCTCTAGTGTTGCAAATACTGGGTCTTTTTCCAGCTCATCAAGATTTGTGTTGACAAATCATGATGCTAAGATGCTGTCTGTATTTCAAGAATGACTTTGCAGATTATTTTTGAGTCTAATCTAGTGTCTAAAGCACTGAGAAACTGGCTTCAGCTTCTTCTCCACAGACTTGTGAAATTTTGGGGAAGTCACCTGTCCTCTCTGTGTCTCAGTTGTCTCCTTGTAAAAACAATGAATTCTTTCACTCTTGGGCTGTACTGCCCCTGTTTGGATTAGAGGTGTCTTCAGGACCAGTCCATTACACATATGCACAGGGCCGAGCACCATGGGCTGAAGCTTCACAGGCTTCAGGGCACTGCAGACACCAAACCATGACCATGACAGCTACAGCGCTCAGTCACCATGTTACAGATCATCAGGTGAGCATACCTGATAAGACCAGACTTTGTCCAGTTCAGTCACTTTAAAAAAATCCTTTAAACTTATATTTTCAAGGGATTTTTTTAAATGTACATTTAAATCTAACTACTACTAGTACTCTATTTAAAATGCTGCTTCTTCAATCTCTCTCCTTTGTAGGGTATGAACTCCCATATCTCTTTTGCTCACTCTTCTACTACAAAGTTTTATAACATTACTTTTATTTCGTACAACAACTGATTCAAAACATTCTTTAGCTAAAGGGAGGTGGTAGACTTTGAGTCCATCAATCAAATCACTTAACACTAAACAGTTGTAAAAACTACTCTAATGTTTAAATACCTGCTTAAGTAAGTCATCAGTTTACCTTTAATTTCATTAAACATGCATACATCTTTTGCTATTGCAGTTCAAGAATTTTCATCTTATTCTTAAAGTTAATCACATAATTAAGTAGTTTTGCTGATATGGGACTACAGCGTACTAGAATATTTCTATTTCTATAGTGATATTAAAAATATCTTAAGGTAAATAAGAATGCATTTTAAGATCATGAACAAAGTCAATATTTTCTTTCTTAATTCCCAAGTAATCATGTCCTTTCTGCCTTTGCTAAAGGAATGAATGTGGCACTTGGCTGATTGAAGCAATTACTCGCTCCTGTTTGTCCCTTCCAGATTAAAGTGGTTTTGCAACCAGAGATGCTGTAGCCTGCTCCTACTGTTAAAGCTGCAGGTCTCTCAGGAGTCTCTACTTATGTGCAAAGGATAAAAATTGAATGTTTTATGAATAGCACCTCAAGCAAGAAGGAAATTGTGTATGTATTCATTCAACGCTTTATTCTGCCAAACTGAAGTGACCTATAGCTGACTATTGACTTTAGCAGGAGCTATTGTATTGCTATTAGCAACATGCAAGTATTTAATACACTATTAACAGAAAATAACCTTTTGGTCCCAAGTTACCACACTTTTTCTAGATTGCATACTTATAAGAACAAAGACCATTGTGTTTGCAACTATCTGAAAACTACTCGATTATGCTATTATTTTAATAGGTTTTTTTTTAGCAAATATATGTTTCTAAAGGCATTTTCTGTTTTGTGAAACATTTTTAGAAGCCAGGAAATATATGTATGTATAAAAGTAAAAATGTATTTTGGTAAAGAGCACTGAAAATGAGTTTGTGGTCATAAAGCCTGACCTACTGAGGTGTTCAAAGGTACCTTAGGTGACTTATAGAAACATGTAAAAGTAAGTTAAAGCATTGAATTCCCACACATTTCAGTAATGGCTATGTTTACATAAGCAAATAATGAAATGCAATAGGAGTAGATTAATAGAACAACACAGCTGGTGTTGAGGACCCAGTACCCATACTGTATGGGTCTGAGGGTTTGACTTTAGAATACCTTTGGTCTGGTCCCATGCACTGAAAGCCACTAGCAGCTGGAGATTTTTTTCCAGTTCAGATTCATCTGAAAGAGAATCTATTTTGCCCTCGCTCTGCACAACACTAACCAAGGCATAGCAAGGAGGAGATGACCAGGAATTTCATTTCAGGCCAACTCATCCAGTCTGAATGCAAATTAGGGACTTCCAGCATGTAGAAAATTTTATATACCAGCTGGCCATCTAGCTACATATCTTTGTAAATTTGGCACAGCAGATCTTACCCCTCGCAACCTGGTTCTGAAAATCTGGGAATAGGAGAATCATTAATAAGGTGCACTGCGTACACAGTGTCATAGGCATTCATATGCTTCTTAAGAACACATCTTCCTGAAAGAAGATAACATTTCCACCTGAAAAATATTCCATCTACTATAGTTAAAAGCAAAACCTATGTTGCTACGATTAATGTAAATATATATTTCTTAGCTTCTTTTTAAAAGGCAGTGGTCAGTATCATCTGACATAACTCAGATGAGACCTATGCTGAAAAAGGGTCTCAAATTGCTATTTTGTTTTAATCGTAAACTGTTTCTGTTGAATAAACTATTCAATATAATCAGAGACTTTAAATATCTTGTGTGAAGAGTTTTGATTTAAAAATTTAATTAAAAAACAAAATTAAACTTAACAAACTTGCAGAATCTATTGTATGGAAATAAACTCCCAAGAATCACCACGTGCTTACAGTTAGCTAAGTAAAACCATCTTGCTTTGACTATTGTACAGCATAAGCAAGGAAAACATCCCTCATTTGTTTCGATCAAGGTTATCTCCTTTTCTTTTGTCAGATTGTCACTAAGGGTAATGATGATGACAACTGCGTGAAATGAACAGTTTTCCTTTTCTGATTCCAAAGGTTTAAAAAAAGGCAAACGAAGGCTGTGTTGTAAAGGAGTAAATGCGTGTTGCATTTTTAATCAAAAAGCACGATTGATTTTATTTACGTGGAGAGTTACAGCCCAGCCAGCACACCCCCGGGACTCTGCATCCAGGACACAGGCTTTGCAGAGATACTTAACGTGGGGAGGCACGTCTAGGAGTGATAAATTGGAGGATCTCCTCTCTGTAGAGAGAATAACAGCAAGGAAGGTAAAGGATTTTCACATCTAAACAGTTAGCCATTCTGATCTGAGTAAAAATAGTCTTTACACCTCAATATTTACTTATAGATAAAAGTTACACTGCTGTATATATTTTTTCAAGCTAAAGGGCGCTTCCATAGCTCCTTCCTGAAGCCCTCCTAAAGCTGAAGGACTGGCTTTATGGTATTTCAAAAACACAAGAGGTGCACTACGGACAATTTCAAAGGCAAATCCAATAAAAACATTTAAACGACCATTGCTAGTTATTGACACCTGTGCACACAGGAACATTTAACGGCAGGCACTTATTGCTTCCTTTTGCATTCCAGGATGTCTTTAATGCACAATTTTCAGGTAAGGGAGACATCTCTGGGTGGCCAGTGCTGCACAACAGTGCTGCAGCAAAACCACAGTCAAACTCAAATACCATATCTCATAGACTAGATTTCTTTGGTGAGAAAATCTCATCTTTTAATGCTCTTCCTTCATGTCCTGCAGGAACTTGATAACTTTTGCAGACTCTGGGATAAGCGTAGAAGGTTCTGACTCAAATCTGTATTTGAGAGATATTCTCTATCGAGCCCATATTTCTCTCCACTAATACACAATGTTCTGCCTCTTACTTTCCTCATTAATAGAGGTCACACTTTCTTGACAAAGTTTCAGAAGATCCGACAAACTCTTAATTCCCTGTGTTTCCAACCCACAAGTCTTTAAGTCAAACTGAATGTTTCCATACTTGAGCACACTTCTATCATGCCATTACTAACAGTCTTTCCATGTTACAGTGAATAAAATCAAGTCCTAATCAGGTGATCTGAGGTTGTTCTTTATCTCCCTGCTCTGGTAGTCTCCTTATCATTCTGTATCAAATCTCCAAATACCTTAGTGTTAACCAAGGCAGGAGGTTTAATCCTTAATGTTGAAACCAAACACCTTACATTCTCATTTTCCTTACAGTTAATCCTAGCTCCAGCTCCATCTGCTCTTGACTGGAACTTGCCTTTAACCAGATACTGGAACTCTGTTCACCCAGATATATGATATCTACTCATGAATCACAAACAGATGCTTCAGTAAAAAAGGTAGCAGTAACACGCTTTGCATTTCTGCAGAGTTACTTCAATGTACTATTGACCTTTTAAAGGTTCTTTAGTGTAAGAGTGTCTCCCTGTTAGAACACATGTATATTTAAATTAAGGATGTTTTGGCAACAAAAGCATAGATTCACACAGAGATGCTCAGAGGATAAATACTGATATTAGTTTTCACATGAAGAGAGCAAAGCTTCTGCTTGCTACTACCTTACAGGAGCCGGCAACAGGTTGTTGCTCTTCAGAGCAAAAGTGAGTCACAAACAACAGCACTTCTTTCCAACGATTGAACTGAATACCCATCTTCTGAGAATCCAAGCCAGAAACATTGATTTGAAGTGTCACATCGAATTTCAGACAACCTTTCTGGCAATACTACTCACTACGCAGAGTTTACTAATACAGTAGTAAACCAAGCTTTCTGCTGGAATAAATGTACACATCTCCTTTAACTTGAAAGGAGTTTTACCTGTTTGCAGCAGCAGGGAATGCAGCACTTTGTGTACAGTGTATGCAACGGGGTACGTGAAATGGGATGTAGAGGAGAAATAGCATAGGGTTTTAATAATTTAATTTCGAATAGTTATGTTATTCAGGAGCATCAGACCACTCGTGAGGTCTTCCTAAATTAAAGCTCTTGTTCTCTACTTGTCATTCTTTAGAAGTTTTCAAAATATATTTTTGCCAAAGCACTTCATGTCTTCACCGTTCTAGGATTTGCATTTGGACTTCTGCTATCAAGAACTCACAAAAGTTATGAAATTCTTTAAAACTTTTATTAGTTCTTTCATGCTAAAAATATTATGATTTCAAGTCTATGGTCTCTGTCTTTTAGAAAACTGAAAATGTTAAATCACACTGAAAAATATCACTTTCCTGTGAGAAAGAATGCAATAATACGATGAACTTTAACAATTATCCTAGATACAAAAATGTTTGTATTTAATGGCCCTTGAGAGAACCTTGCCCTCTTTATAGGGCCCACAGAGGAACAATTAGTATCTGTGAGGAGAATTTCACAGGAAGCAAGTAAACATTTATCTTGCACATTGTAATTTTCACTCAGTGGCACGGAGTGCAGGAAAAAGCACATGGAGCAGAGATCAGGTGGAGCAATCAAAGGTGCAAGACAAACTGATTTATCATATAGCTGTATGGTTTATGGCATTTCCATATTCTTTATCTTGTTCTTATCACCTACACATATGGTAGGCTGGAAGACAGGGAAAGGAACCAGCATCTCCAGTAGCAGAATTACCCCACTGAATTTTTAAGAGTAGATACAAGGCATTTACAGGAAGAAACAATAGCTCAAATGAGCTAACACATTTTTGAGACCACAGACTGAATCAAGTAATGAGAGACTGTTAAAACATCCCGAAAAAAAAAGACATGTAGGCCAAGCTACATGGATGACTGTGTCACATAGCTTGCTTTGAATAATATTCAGCAGCTTAGAGAAACAAACGTAATCTTGATGTAATTGTAATAATAACTGGAAATGATGCTATTAAAGAGCTGCCAGAACAGACTCGGTAGCTGCCTTAGTGTTCACATCAAACAAGATGCCTGGAAACAGCTAACCAGGAATAACGCCACGAAGAGCAAACTGATCTAGTCTCATCTCACCAGTTATGAGGAGTGACTTGGTGTCCGCTAGCATTTTTGGAAGGATTTGCTCGAAGGAGACACAAATCCCAGGAGAAGCTAGTGTGTGTCCAGTAAGGAACATCACATGCCAGAAAGCGTGACAGCATAGGAAGTATTCAGGGGACAGCACACCCACCCACCTCTATCAAATTATGCAGTTCAACAGTTTCTCCACATTAAACATTTATAGGATAAATAATGCTCTTCAACAGACTTGGGTAACCTCAAGTCTGAACTCATAGGAGACATGTAATTTCTCATCTGTGTATAACTGGCACAACAGAAAAACAGGTAAAATGTTGATGAGAGAAACACAATTTGCCTAAATGATATAATATAGGAGAGAGATTTGCCTTTTGTGGTAGTGAAGTCTTAGGTGCTTATTAAAGGCTAACCTGTTTCATATCTTGTTTATCATGACTTGATTAAGCAGACTCAGATGGTAAGCAGATTTTTTGACAGACTTAGAAAGGAACGCCATAAAAGTGTCTCTCACCTGAATGAAACTATGGTATTCACATGGGTGACTAGAAATTTCCTATTAAAGATTTCTAATACCTAGTTCCAAAACCATCCTCAGATTCAGACCCATCAATGAGTGCAGAAAGGCAACCAGAGATAGTAACTTATATCTCAAGGTTTTAAGTCCAGACTTACTGGACTAGGCTAAATCCTATAGTCACTGCTCTTTCTCCCATTCTTCCCTCACTCATATTTAGATAATGGACTAGATTAAACATTTTTGACATTCAGGCAACTTCTGTTCTATTTAAGCAAAATACACATTTCCAGGCCATAGGAAGGTGCAAGCTTGGTCTGCCTGTGCCCTGCATTACAGAAAGCCACAAGAATGTCTTCAAGTTGACCTAATGTTTCCTGCATAATGAAGTGGTACATGATCCTGACAGCTCCCCTCTACTTGGGACTATGCAGATATATCCAAATTCTCTTTTAAGTTGGTATCTACATCTACAGTCTAGCCAATTCAATTCAGTCAGTTTGGATTCAACTACACCTTTTTATGGCAAGCTCCAACTTGATCCTCCAAAAGCAATGGATTTCAAGGGGACTGTTCAAAGAACCACCCCTTAGGATAATGCTGAGCAACAGCTTCAGCTATGAAACTGCAATTTCTACTTGCAAAAAATTCTCCTGAGTACCACAGCAAATAAAAATATTTAGTAACAATGAGCAATAATAATTCTTGAACTACTGTCTTAATACAATGAAGTACAAAGAACAATTTAAATACCCTTAAGAATGGCTCCTAACTGTGCACGTACATACAGGGACACCTGTCTTAAACCACAAATTATGGAACATACTGCATTATGGAAGCTGTTTTTCATAGAAAAAACAGGTCTACTATTGTCTTTAATAAGCCAGGATCAAGCGTCTGATAAGAAGATAGATACAATATCCCTTTAAAAGTTCATAAGTCAATTCAGATAATACAGGCATAAATCCAAATGACAAAAATGACTAGAAGTAGTGACGTTACATCCATTGGGACTACGTTTAGAGAAATAGAAAAAGAAGCTATGGCGTATCTTTAAGATTAATTACATATTGGAAGGACTGTAAAGAGCACATTCTTATGTGTAGACAGCAGTCGCCGAATAGATTGCATGTCCTTAATACTGCATCTTTCAAGTTAGTATAAAGAAGATAACTAATGTATGGAGTTTATATATGGATGATGGAAAGAGTTTTCAATAATTAATTGGTAAGGGATTTCATTTCTCTGTAAGGAAAAAAAAAGATGTAAATGATCCTATATGAGTAAACACTTCGATAATTAGTTATTTATTCCTGCAAGTAACAGCTCAAAACTACTACTACTGCTATCAAACAACAGCAAATTAATTTTCTTCATAAAGTTAGTTTCCTTTATCCTGCATTGTTTCTTTACGTGACATGCTCCTAGGGAAATAAAATAGTTTTGTAAGAGATCCTTACAAACTTACTCACCAGCAACATCCATTGTATTTTATCGGTGACTGTGATAAATAAAATATGTCTCATTGTTATGCTTTTTTTTCTTTTAGGTCTCCTTTAGGAAATGAAACAGGTGGCATTGAGCTATTTGCCTTTCCCAATAACTGCAGAACCACGACAGCTAGGCAGAAAAGAGCATCTCAGACACATAAAGAACAACGCAGCCACACACGTTTTTTAGTTAGCCGCTCAGCACTTATGTGCTGATTTAAATAAGCACGTACCGAGACCCAAATGAGCTCCAGCAGGTGCTGTCTCTTGTCCAACCAGTTGCTAGGGGATAGGAGGGAAGATTAAGAACATTGCAGGGTCCCTGGAGGAATCAAAGTGGGGAGAGGGGCACTGATGGGGAAAAGGGAAGCAGCAGGCAGGAAAGAAATACTCATAACCTTAGTCTCCTATAGCCATAACCTCCTACAGTGAATGGAATAGCATGTGTCACCCGTTAACAGTAATGCAAGCACACAAACAAAAAGCAAATTATCATATCTATTGTATTTATCAGTACAGGAATTCTTCATCTTCAGGGTAATCAGTCTGGGCACCTCTCACAAGAATTTAATCTGTTTAATATAAATATACTAATTTTCTATTAATACTACCATATCAGCTTTCAATATATTTTCTTTGCATTGGATAACACTTCATTTCTCAACTGTCCCTCCCTGACATAAGAAAATCGAGTGATTAGTGAACTGGCCCTGGATTTAGGAGACCAGACCAATACTCTGGTTTGCCACGGACTATGCAAGACCTTAGTTAATTTATTTAATCTCTCTGTACCTTAGTAAAAGATTAACCTTCTGAATCTCAAAAGAATGGTGAAAGGAGAACTACCTTTAAGAATGTGAATGCGATTAAAGCAAGCAAATGAGCAAGCATAAGAGGCAGACAAATAAATACTTAAAATAAAATGGAGACCCAGCAACAAAATGTACAGCCAAGAACAAGAATAGCAGGTTCAGGGTCTCTCTAATGACTTTATTAACTATTTTGTCTAAGCCCAAATTTTGGATGAGAATCAATGACGAATTAGGAATCTAATCTTCTGGTGTGAATAGGAATAATAATTAAATTTGGTATTTCAACTAAAAACATAATATTATTAAAATCAACTATTTAAATAGTTGATTTTAAAACTATCCTGATGACATATTTTCTACTTATTTTGCTGGATTCTTTTTGGTAAGGCAACACAATAGATCATACATCAGTGAACACTGTGGAGAAAACGTCAGATGTGTCTTTGTCATCAGAAATGGTGACAATGACTTTATTGAATGTTTCAAGATCGATGTGAATTTGAAAATTAACCTATCTAAAAATTAACATGCAGTTCTTTCCATCTAAATAAAAATTCCTGTATATGAGGAAAGCAACATGACAACGATATAAAAGTTATTTAATGTCTTTTGAGATAAGACATTAAATTTTCATTTGTATTAACACTACCCTTTATCCTGTAATGGACGTTACATTGCTATGTCCTAATTCAGCATTGAGTCTCTCCGAACGAGCCATCAGGCTGCCCTTCCCCACTGCTTTAATAACGTAGAATATATCAACTGGCAAAGCGGTCCCTGAAGAGAAAACAAAAAACATACAGCAAGAATGCTATGTTCATTATCTTTCCAAATCACTGGCATAAACACAGATGCTGGAGCTTTTCTCCAATTTAGCGAGGAGTCGATTTAACATTGCGTCCCCAGTTCAGGGCAGCGTTTCAAGTGAATTCTTACCATTAAGTCGATTGTTAAGCCTCCGGCCAATACAGCATTCAAGTTACAACGCAATTTCAGCATATGCTTAAATGCTTTTATTGAACAGGGGCATATCTTTCTAGTATCGACGCTTCCTTATTAACACTGTGAATTTCCTTATTGTTTTTATATTTTGGGAATCAACAAAACTTTAAAAGTTACTCATCCTAGTAATCGTCTTCTCCATTAGCCACACAGTGTGTAAGTCATTTTCATCAAAATCCTGAGCCACACTTGGTAGTATAATACTTCAGTGAAAGGGGACTTTCATTTAACAGACAAAATTGTGAATGAAAAGAAGCAGGTGTAACAGCAGAGCACAGGAAAAAAAAAAAGTTTTTTAAAAAAAAAAGATGCTAAATTCACAGGGCAGGAATTTGAGAAAAACAACACTTCAACCAGAAAAATCTGCCTGCTTGCCTTAACATCAAACAGCAGAACGATGATTTCCCCACTTAGGAGTAGAAAGAGCACTTATGTACCTAATGACATTGGCTTTAAAAGTTCATTGCAGAGCCAGTGACAACTGAAAAACCTGAGGAATCATGCGAGATACTGACTGCGCGCACACAGCTTTAGCGAGTTGGCAGGAGGAGATAGATCCTCATTCTGTTTTTCCCATAACCTCAAAATTCTCTTTTTTCCTGGTTTGTACTAACATGGAACAATAACTTTTGAGGCTGATGGTTTCCAGAGCACAAAAGTACTCCAAAGCTGTACAGGGGAGACAGAGACATGATAAATTTCAAATGGAAGAATTTATCTGGAATAGAAAACAAGCTGTACTCCCTTATTTCCTGTGTTAGTCCACCTTCCGCACTATCGTTGCCTGATTTATCGAAAAAGCACAGATAAGTAACATAGCTTATGATATTAGTCATACCTCCAGAAGTTTTTGCTGTGCTCTGGAATTGGCCCGCTGTGTACTTTCTTATCTAAAAGAGAGAAAAAAAGAAAGAAAAAGTAGTGAACAGCCATTTACCTTAAAGCCAGTAATTTTGGATAGAAAAGGTTTTAGGACCTTTATAATGCTGAAAAATAGTCACTCTGTATATATATGACCCAAAAAGGCTTTGGAAATTTGGCTCCAAAAGCCAACAGCTAACAATGTCACTGTTTGCTAGCTAAATTCTTGTGTAAATTGTATGCTTATAATGAAGACACTTATTCCTGAGTAAAAGTAAATCCACGTGGAGAGGGAAAGCAGTAATTGCAAGAGATAGGGTGCACTAACGAGCCTGTTGGTAACAGGTTCGTAACAAAGCGGTCCCCAACAAGCAGCTAAGCTGTGGACCTCTCCATGGCATACTGCAAATACAAAAGTTTACATGAGTTCAAAGAGAGACTTGACAACCTAATGGATGAGAAATCCATTAAGGTTTACTGAATGAATAGATGCTGCCTCTGCTTCAGCCTTGAACTGCAAATGATTAAAGTCTGGGAGAGCATTAGTCTGCCCTACTCTTTTCCCCAACATATCTGCTTTCAGCTGCTGTCTCATTTTTTATGGATCATCCTTTTCTATCCAGAAGCTCATCTCCATTTTCTAACCACAGGAAACAAGCATAAAAAAATAACTGTTTACCTTCTCTGTGTGTGTCCCAGTATACGCCTACAGAATACTTCATGGATATAACCTCTTGTGTAAGCATATATCCAATTTTTATGAATTTAATCATATAATAACTGCATCAATAATCTGAACATCGTAACTCAGTTGCTGAAAGGGTGTGACTTTGTTTCTATACTATCTATACTGGTCTACTGACAGAGCTCAGCTCCTCCTGTTGTCCTGCCTCAGATTGAAGGGGTTTTTGTATTTTAGCTCTTCCTGATCTTTTTTCTTGTTTTGTATGTGCATATATGAATGAAGATCCTAGCATAATGGTAAAGGTACTAGAAACTAGGAGCTCCCCACAGTTGCTACTGATTGATTCATTCATCGGTCAGTCCAATGGCAGCAGAAGGAGCAAGATCAGATTATTTGTCCACCTTACTCCATCCCCTATTGGTATCAGCAGCAACAGCCATGTAGATAAAACTGGCACAGTTCTGAACCCATATGGAAGAAGAAGATTGCTCCTAATCATATCTGAAACACTTAATAGTGATGTTAGCTGTTCCACAGGTAACTTCAGTCTTTACTGAGTTGCCCTGTCCCTCATCCCACTGCCCCCGTGGTTTGCAGCCAGGCAGAGCCCCTGCCCACCGCAAGCCACCAACCTGGGAGCTACAGCACTGCAGCACCAGTTAGCACCAAGCCCCAACTGCCAGCAGAAGCCTCTGTTGTCCCAAAGCAGAAAAGGCCTTAAAGGCATGAAGTAGGTTCTTCATGATGATGTCCACTTTAATAACGCATTAAGAGTTTAGATAATAGCCAGATGAATCTGTCACGCACAACCAGGATTGAAACAGCCAAGATCTGTCTGGATAAAATCTTAGAGAGCAGAGAAAGAGCTTTAAGGGCTGTTTAACGTAGGTTAGCCAACTAGATATTATTTCTATCTCATTAAAGCTACTATCAGAGAAAGAGAAGAAGAAAATCCCCAACTGAAGTGACACAGCAGTAACAAACATCAGAGATCTCCATGGAAAACAAAGTATAACATTTGTCATAGCTTAACCTTAAAAAAATCTGTCAGCTGAAAACACACATTCTTTTTCAAAGGGTTTCCTTGATAGCTAGGTGAGTAAACAAAATGCATGCAAATTCCTGCCTAGAGAGCACCTGTTCCTTCATTTTGACCCATTTCCTCTCTTCCTCTCCACGATGCCCTTCAGCACCTGGGCTCCAGGAAGCCGTGCTTCCCCTCACCCCAGGAACATAGCACACACTACTGGCTCATCCTACCAGCTCTGAGTCTACCTACCTGCAGATGAAGAGTATTCTTTTTATTTTTTTTTAATCATGACTGTGTATATTGAAGGAACAAAGGCCTCCAAGCATTATAAGACTGAATTTCATGTGAAAAATGTGTGCATGAAAAAGAGCTGAGTGTTTTCTGTTACCTGCCTGGGAGATGGCTCTGTTTCTTGGTGCAGACTGGTAAAGTTTAGAACAACAACAACAAAAGCCTTTCTGGAAGTTAAAAATTTTGCCTGTGGAGTCTTTTGGATTGCATATCCTAAACAGGAGCGTTATGGCCTGGACTCACTTCAAAGCCACAGTGTAAACAGTCAGGGCTTGATCCCTCTCACATCACTTACCTCCCATCTGACCATAGCCAAAAACAGATATAATAAAAATAAAATACAAGCATTGAAATCCAAGTGAACTATCCTAAAATTTCATGCCTCATTGGTGAGATAGGTGAATGTAAGTGCACTGAAATCTCCTGAGAACCAGGCCATAACTCTGAACTTTATCTGAATCTATATAAGCCTCCACATAAACCGGATTGCAATCATCTTTCACACACTTCTTTAGATTACGTAAGTATTTGCAAGCTAGAGGGTTTAACTTAGAGTTGTTTGATAAAGATTAAATTTAATTACAATTCTAGATGCAAAATGATATGGAATGGTTGCCACTAAAATCGCAGCTGGGATGCTGAATTAGCACACTTGGAAGCTGTTTATGCTCTCATGGATCAGATGTTGGAGTGGGAATTTCTGCTGAAGAGCGAATAATTATTAGTGGCAGCAACAAAAAAGCGATTTTAACTTAGAAAAGTTCTGTGGATGAACTTCCATATGAGCTACCTGGGCATATCTAGAACGGCAGCATCCCCTGCGGATGCTGTCTGTGATACAGGAAAATCCAAATTCACTGCTGAAATAGCCCAGTAAGTTGAACTAAACCAAAAAAGACAAAATGAATGTTATCTAGGAACCACTATCAAGATGATGATGATGAAGCTGTGGCTCTAAAAGACTAAGTTATAGCCAGGGATGACTCTGCTTGTTTTCTTAATTTTCTTCGTTTCTGATCATTTCCCTGGTTAGGCCCCATTCAATCATACCCTGCTCCATTTCTGCAGGACCATATCACATGGGTTTTCCAAAATAAGAAGTTTTCTGGCTTGTTTTTCCATCTCCAAGAAAATAGGCCTGTCCATTCAAAATATAATCGGCAGAGCAGCAATTCCTACTGCTCCTTCCTGCTCTCCTATATAGGAATATTAGGAGGAGATCTGAGTACTTTTTTCAAAGGGTTTAGACACCAGCAATACTTCCTAAACCATTATACAGAGAATAGACTCACTCTCCAAATAAAACTATTCCAAGGATAAAACATTGGTGCCTAAGGGCTGGCTGTCATGCTATTTTATTCAGTGTAGACTGCAGGCTTTACTGTCTACCCAGAGCACCTGAGTGGAGAAGCTCTGATCTCTCTCCTCTGATTCCCAAGTCTTCTTAAAACAAACAAATCAAAGGATCCTTGCTGCCTCAGAGAAAAAAGAAAAATAGAAAAAGACTACTGAAAATGCAGAAAAGCCAACAGTCCCATTGCAGCAGCAAAAAAAGTAGTATTAACCAATGTCACTTCATCATATTACGAAGATAATAGTTTCCCTTTGGTCAGTCAGTGACGATGAGGTTACAATTATAATAATTCATTTAACATTTAGAATATTTTGCTGTTCTGCAGGACAGGGAAGCCTGAAAGAGAGCTTGCTGAATTCACGATAGAGATTGTAGGACTCAGATCCCAGGACGGCAGAGAGCTACACTCGAAGACCTATATTCCCACAGCACTGTCAGCTCAGAGAAATGATGGCTATACTGCTACCCTTACAGCTATCTGGTTTTCCCTTCCATCAAGTAAGGCTGCTCTTATTTTATAATACAGGTGGTATATATACAGGTGATAACCTGTATACACAAAACAACATAGGCCTTTCCACTCTTCTTTTCTGGAATTTAATTCTGGAATTAAAAAAAAAAAAAAAAAAAAAGATATTCAAGCCCCATTTCAACCCGCCAAGAAATTAAGATTACTTAGAGAGTCTGAATAAAATGCAAGATGAACAACATGTTTGTTAGATGTAATAATGTATGCCCATATGGAAGGATTTGCTAAACGGTCCTCTCGTGTGAAAGAAACTGAACAGATTGCCTAGAAATAGGCAGCTCCCCTTCTCTTCAGTGAGGGAAGCAAATGCCATCCAGATGGAAATTATCAAAGGGATCAAACAGCTACATTTTATTCCCAAATGATCTTTGTTCTGCTTAACACTCATTATACCAGGAAAATTCTTTTGCCTATATCCCAAATGTAGGCAAGAAAATGCTATTCGTCATATGCTCATTCAAAATACTCTATATTGAAAGGGTTCCCCAATGAGGTATTGATCTTGTCAAGCAAAAAGGGTGAGAAGAAAAAGCATCCTTCCTAATGAGCACATTCATTTAAGATCCCTGGATTCTGCTGTTTCTTAGTAAGTCCAACATTTGACAGAGGATTACACTCACTTTGTGATGCATCAGTCCTCTTCCTGATGGTCAATGTGCCAAAAAGCCTTTTCAACAATCTCATTGCTTGCTGAATTTTACAAAGGTGATTTCACTATGTCCCAGTGAAGCAATCCTGAGGTTCTTTATCTACTTTTATTTTATACTCACCAATGGTTAAATATTTTAATTGGAAGTTGAATAAAATAGAACTAAAAAAAAAATCACCAAGAATCC